>NW_021822911.1:3416392-3716392 GCF_901001165.1 Salmo trutta | reverse complement strand
ATCATTTATGTCGAAATAAATCTGTTTTGATGGCGCGTCCAGATCACCATTCCAAAATGCATGAAGCGCGTCTATCCACCGTCGACGAAAAGTTATAATGTTCACTCAGCGTTTGTAGAAACATGTCAAACCATGTTCACAATCAATCTTTAGGGTGTTTTTAACGTAGAATTTCGATAATATTTCAGCCGGACAATAGCAGTTTCATTTCAGAAGAAAAAGAAAAATGGCTAACCCTTCGTGAAAACGCGCGAGGTAAGTCAGTGACCCCAGCGAGACCACTTACTGTTCCGGGTATTATTCAATCAAATTGCATTGTAGAAGCCTCAAACAAGGTTCTAATGACTGTTGACATCTAGTGGAAGCCTTAGGAAGTGCAAGTTGTAGTTTGGATAGAACATCATTTGAAATGACTACAACCCTGAGTGCCCACTTCCTGGCTGGATACCTCTCAGGTTTTTGCCTGCCATATGAGTTCTGTTATACTCATAGACATCATTCAAACAGTTTTATAAACTTTAGAGTGTTTTCTATCCAAATCTACTAATAATATGTAAATATTTGACTCTGGCCCCGAATAGTAGGCTGTTTCATTTGGGTACGTTTTTCATCCGGCCGTGAAAATACTACCCCCTATAGCGAACAGGTTAACCGTCTGTCTGATTTTGTCATTCACACAGGAGAGAGGCGGGACAGTCGTGGATCCTCTGGGGAGCCTCAACAACATCATGATGCTGACGAGGCAGAGAAGAGTCTCTCCAGATCAGAACACCTCAGGAAACACCAGCAGAGACCCACAAGGAAGATATCTCACTGCTGCTCTGACTGTGGGAAGAGATTCACCTCATCAGGCATTAAAATTCATCAGAGAATCCACACAGGAGAGAAATCTTTTAGCTGTACTCAATGTGGGATGAGTTTTACTGACTCTAGCAGTCTGACTAAACACCAGAGAATACACACAGTAGATAAACCTTATAGCTGTGGTCAATGTGGGAAGAGTTTTGTAAAATCTAGAGATCTGACAGTGCACCAGAGAATACACACAGGAGAGAAACCTTATAGCTGTGGTCAATGTGAGACAAGTTTTGGTCAATCTAGCCATCTGACAGTGCACCAGAGAAGACACACAGGAGAGAAACCTTATAGCTGTACTCAATGTGGGAAGAGTTTTGTTCAATCTAGCCAGCTCTCATTACACAAGAGAACACACACAGGAGAGAAACCTTATAGCTGTGATCAATGTGGGAAAAGTTTTACTAACTCTAGCAGTCTGACTCTACACCAGAGAATACACACAGGAGAAAAACTTTATAGCTGTGGTCAATGTGGGAAGAGTTTTGTTCAATTTGGCCAGCTGACTCGACACCAGAGAATACACACAGGAGAGAAATTGTATAGCTGTGATAAATGTGGGAAGAGTTTTACTAACTCTAGCAGTCTTACTAAACACCAGAGAATACACACAGGAGAAAAATCTTATAGCTGTGGTCAATGTGGGAAGAGTTATGTTAAGTCTACAGATCTGACAGTGCACCAGAGAATACACAAAGGAGAGAAATCTTATAGCTGTGATCAATGTGGAAAGAGTTTTCCTGCATCTGGCAATCTGACTCGACACCAGAGAACACATACAGGAGAGAAAGCTTATAGCTGTGATCAATGTGGAAAGAGTTTTGCTGCATCTGGCAATCTGACTAGACACCAGCGAGTACACACAGGAGAGAAACCATTCCACTGTTCAGATTGTGGAAAAAGATTCTCAACTTCACAGAACTTGAAGATGCACCAGAAAACACACACAGGAGATAAACCTTATAGCTGTGGTCAATGTGGGAAGAGCTTTATTACATCTAGCCATCTAACACGACACCGGAGAACACACACAGGAGATAAACCTTATAGCTGTGGTCAATGTTGGAAGAGCTTTATTAAATCTGGCCATCTGACAGTACACCAGAGAACACACACAGGAGAGAAACCTTTTAGCTGTGATCAATGTGGAAAGAGTTTTACTGACTTTAGCAGTCTGACTAAACACCAGAGAATACACACAGGAGATAAACCTTATAGCTGTGGTCAATGTGGGAAGAGTTTTGTAAAATCTAGAGATCTGACAGTACACCGGAGAACACACACAGGAGAGAAACCTTATAGCTGTGATCAATGTGGGAAGAGTTATGTTTCATCGAGCGGTCTGACAGTACACCAGAGAACACACAGAGGAGAGAAATCTCTTAGCTGTGACCAGAGATAATCTGATAAAAGATCTCTGATCAAATATCAGAAAATAGATGGAGTTGTTTCATGATATCAATTAATTAATGTCACAATGTAGAATGTTTTAACATTGTAGGAGTATTTTAATGATGTCACAATGTAGAACCCTAAACGTTTGTCCCCTGTTCTATTGATTTCAACATGATATGGATATTAGCCTCAGGGGGAAAATCCAGGCTCTGAAATGGAAGAGTTACTATTTATGTGATTTAACAAAAAAGAGTTGTGTTACACTTGCCACGTTGGTGACGCACTTTAATCAAAATGCAACACTTCAAAATGTAGCTAGCTGTTTTCTACAAATTGTCTTCTAACCAGGGATGTACACATTATTCCCAGATTCCGTGTGGTTTGTGAGCTGTTAGTTTTAACAGGATGTTCAACCTCATCTCCCTCCTCTCGCACAAATGATTTTAGCATGATATTGATGAGTTATGACAAATAAGTGTTCCTTTGTTTAGCGACCCCTACATTTAAATGCATCACTCCAAAATGTAGCTGACTGTCTTCTGCAGGTTGTCCTCTAATCAGTGAGGTAAAATATATCTCCCATTTCCATGTGTTTTGTTTAGTTGTGTTAGTTTCAACCGCACAAACAACCTGATTTCCCCCCTAATCGATATCAGTGATTTATTGCTACTTGTCAAAACAACAGTGTTGTTAAATATTTCTGTTTATTTTGTTAATTTTCATTGTCTTTTATTTGTTTTTTCCTGTGAAGCATCCATGTCTGATATGTGCTGTGTAAATAAAGCTTGATTTAATTTGAACATATTGCAAAATAAATTAACCCAATGACTGATAATCAACAGACTTCATTTTTTATTTTATTTAACCTTTATTTAACTAGGCAGTTAAGAACAATTCTTATTTACAATGATTGCCTACCAGGGAACAGTGGGTTAACTGCCTTGTTCAGGGGCAGAACAACATATTTTTACCTTGTCAGCTCTAACCACTAGGCTACCTGCTGCCCTCTTGCATAACCAATGAACACGTATTTTAGAATGAAAAACAGTATCAATTCAGTGTATCTTCCACTATGTCAAAACAGTATCACTTTTCAACCAACTCAGTGCATTTGTTGAAACTGAAAAGTTTTGAAATCAACAATACGTCAAAATCAGACGTTTCATTCAGACCCTGCAGGGCTTAAATTAAGCCAGGACTTGATAAACTAGGACAATTAAGTAGCTTTCCTGAACTTGGCTTAAATTAGGTTTAGTTAGTCGGAGACTGGAGTCCTGGAGTCAGGTAAGTAAGCCTAAATGAGAACACATGGGTTAATCCTGATTAGGTTCAGTATGAACACCTGGGTTAATCCTGATTAGGTTCAGTATGAACACCTGGGTTAATCCTGATTAGGTCCAGTATGAATACCTGGGTTAAGCCTGACTAGGTTCAGTATGAACACCTGGGTTAATCCTGATTAGGTCCAGTATGAACACCTGGGTTAATCCTGATTAGGTTCAGTATGAACACCTGGGTTAATCCTAATTAGGTTCAGTATGAACACCTGGGTTAATCCTGATTAGGTTCAGTATGAACACCTGGGTTAATCCTAATTAGGTTCAGTATGAACACCTGGGTTAATCCTGATTAGGTTCAGTATGAACACCTGGGTTAATCCTGATTAGGTTCAGTATGAACACCTGGGTTAATCCTGATTAGGTTCAGTATGAACACCTGGGTTAATCCTGATTAGGTTCAGTATGAACACCTGGGTTAATCCTGATTAGGTTCAGTATGAACACCTGGGTTAATCCTAATTAGGTTCAGTATGAACACCTGGGTTAATCCTGATTAGGTTCAGTATGAACACCTGGGTTAATCCTAATTAGGTTCAGTATGAACACCTGGGTTAATCCTGATTAGGTTCAGTATGAACACCTGGGTTAATCCTGATTAGGTTCAGTATGAACACCTGGGTTAATCCTGACTAGGTTCAGTATGAACACCTGGGTTAATCCTGATTAGGTTCAGTATGAACACCTGGGTTAATCCTGATTAGGTTCAGTATGAACACCTGGGTTAATCCTGATTAGGTTCAGTATGAACACCTGGGTTAAGCCTGATTAGGGTCAGTATGAACACCTGGGTTAAGCCTGATTAGGTTCAGTATGAACACCTGGGTTAATCCTGATTAGGTTCAGTATGAACACCTGGGTTAATCCTGATTAGGTTCAGTATGAACACCTGGGTTAAGCCTGATTAGGTTCAGTATGAACACCTGGGTTAATCCTGATTAGGTTCAGTATGAACACCTGGGTTAATCCTGATTAGGTTCAGTATGAACACCTGGGTTAATCCTGATTAGGTTCAGTATGAACACCTGGATTAATCCTGACTAGGTTCAATATGACCACCTGGGTTAAGCCTGATTAGGTTCAGTATGAACACCTGGGTTAATCCTGATTAGGTTCAGTATGAACACCTGGGTTAATCCTGATTAGGTTCAGTATGAACACCTGGGTTAATCCTGACTAGGTTCAGTATGAACACCTGGGTTAATCCTGATTAGGTTCAGTATGAACACCTGGGTTAAGCCTGATTAGGTTCAGTATGAACACATGCTGTTGGTCTAGTGGTGCTCATTAAAACCCGGAATAGAAAACACCAATACTGGTGTGAATCTTGAGACGAAACAATGGCAGAGGCAAAAATAATTTGTTCCAAAAAACTTTTGTGTGCATGAAAAAAATGCTCCAAAACAAATGTTGTCAAACCATCCAGTTATTCAAGGTAAAAACCACACTGCTGCTACTGAGCAGTAGAACAAGAGGGTTGGGCTGCAATTTGCAGTGAATTCAATGGAAATGTAACCACAAGAAGAGTACAACAACTTCAGGTGAGATATCTGCATTATTATCAGGATTACAAGAAGAAACAACAACTAGAGGTGAGATATCTGCATTATTATCAGGATTACAAGAAGAAACAACAACTAGAGGTGAGATATCTGCATTATTATCAGGATTACAAGAAGAAACAACAACTAGAGGTGAGATATCTGCATTATTATCAGGATTACAAGAAGAAACAACAACTAGAGGTGAGATATCTGCATTATTATCAGTATTTAACATTTCTCATATTCATATTTTTGTGACATGATTTCTATTATAAAATGATATCTGCCTTTTATAGACTCTGTGGAAGAACCTTAAACTGGCTTTAAAAAGAGAGAAAGCAGAGATCAGAAGAGAGAGATTTACTACTGGTGGTGGACCACCAAAACAACACAACACTGATGAATTGAGTGACTTCCTGTCAGGAATAATAGAGCAGCAGCAACCTCTGGATGGTATACCAGATGATGACCAACCTCTGGATGGTATACCAGATGATGACCAACCTCTGGATGGTATACCAGATGATGACCAACTTCTGGATGGTATACCAGACGATGACCAACCTCTGGATGGTATACCAGACGATGACCAACCTCTGGATGGTATACCAGACGATGACCAACCTCTGGATGGTATACCAGACGATGACCAACCTCTGGATGGTATACCAGACGATGACCAACCTCTGGATGGTATACCAGACGATGACCAACCTCTGGATGGTATACCAGACGATGACCAACCTCTGGATGGTATACCAGACGATGACCGACCTCTGGATGGTATACCAGACGATGACCGACCTCTGGATGGTATACCAGACGATGACCGACCTCTGGATGGTATACCAGATGATGACCGACCTCTGGATGGTATACCAGATGATGACCGACCTCTGGATGGTATACCAGATGATGACCGACCTCTGGATGGTATACCAGATGATGACCGACCTCTGGATGGTATACCAGATGATGACCGACCTCTGGATGGTATACCAGATGATGACCGACCTCTGGATGGTATACCAGAAGATGACCATTTGGACAGTTCAGATGAAGAACTGAGCACTAATGGTACATAAACCAAAGACAGTAAATTGGTTACTTCCTTTGTTAAATATATTCCACTGTCTGAGTCAATCTTTATTCTTCTTCATTCTAAGAACCATAGGAGTTTATTTGTGCTCTAACCATGTTCTTTTTCCAGAGGAAAGGAATGTGAACAGGTTGGAAGAGCCAGTACACAGTGAGGGTGGAATGTGAACAGGTTGGAAGAGCCAGTACACAGTGAGTGTGTAATGTGAACAGGTTGGAAGAGCCAGTACACAGTGAGGGTGGAATGTGAACAGGTTGGAAGAGCCAGTACACAGTGAGGGTGTAATGTGAACAGGTTGGAAGAGCCAGTACACAGTGAGGGTGTAATGTGAACAGGTTGGAAGAGCCAGTACACAGTGAGGGTCGAATGTGAACAGGTTGGAAGAGCCAGTACACAGTGAGGGTGGAATGTGAACAGGTTGGAAGAGCCAGTACACAGTGAGGGTGGAATGTGAACAGGTTGGAAGAGCCAGTACACAGTGAGGGTGTAATGTGAACAGGTTGGAAGAGCCAGTACACAGTGAGGGTGGAATGTGAACAGGTTGGAAGAGCCAGTACACAGTGAGGGTGTAATGTGAACAGGTTGGAAGAGCCAGTACACAGTGAGGGTGGAATGTGAACAGGTTGGAAGAGCCAGTACACAGTGAGGGTGGAATGTGAACAGGTCGGAAGAGCCAGTACACAGTGAGGGTGGAATGTGAACAGGTTGGAAGAGCCAGTACACAGTGAGGGTGTAATGTGAACAGGTTTGAAGAGCCAGTACACAGTGAGGGTGTAATGTGAACAGGTTGGAAGAGCCAGTACACAGTGAGGGTGGAATGTGAACAGGTTGGAAGAGCCAGTACACAGTGAGGGTGTAATGTGAACAGGTTTGAAGAGCCAGTACACAGTGAGGGTGTAATGTGAACAGGTTGGAAGAGCCAGTACACAGTGAGGGTGTAATGTGAACAGGTTGGAAGAGCCAGTACACAGTGAGGGTGTAATGTGAACAGGTTGGAAGAGCCAGTACACAGTGAGGGTGTAATGTGAACAGGTTGGAAGAGCCAGTACACAGTGAGGGTGTAATGTGAACAGGTTTGAAGAGCCAGTACACAGTGAGGGTGGAATGTGAACAGGTTGGAAGAGCCAGTACACAGTGAGGGTGGAATGTGAACAGGTTGGAAGAGCCAGTACACAGTGAGGGTGGAATGTGAACAGGTTGGAAGAGCCAGTACACAGTGAGGGTGTGATGTGAACAGGTTGGAAGAGCCAGTACACAGTGAGGGTGGAATGTGAACAGGTTGGAAGAGCCAGTACACAGTGAGGGTGGAATGTGAACAGGTTGGAAGAGCCAGTATACAGTGAGGGTGGAATGTGAACAGGTTGGAAGAGCCAGTACACAGTGAGGGTGGAATGTGAACAGGTTGGAAGAGCCAGTACACAGTGAGGGTGGAATGTGAACAGGTTGGAAGAGCCAGTACACAGTGAGGGTGGAATGTGAACAGGTTGGAAGAGCCAGTACACAGTGAGGGTGGAATGTGAACAGGTTGGAAGAGCCAGTACACAGTGAGGGTGGAATGTGAACAGGTTGGAAGAGCCAGTACACAGTGAGGGTGTAATGTGAACAGGTTGGAAGAGCCAGTACACAGTGAGGGTGGAATGTGAACAGGTTTGAAGAGCCAGTACACAGTGAGGGTGGAATGTGAACAGGTTGGAAGAGCCAGTACACAGTGAGGGTGGAATGTGAACAGGTTGGAAGAGCCAGTACACAGTGAGGGTGGAATGTGAACAGGTTGGAAGAGCCAGTACACAGTGAGGGTGGAATGTGAACAGGTTGGAAGAGCCAGTACACAGTGAGGGTGGAATGTGAACAGGTTGGAAGAGCCAGTACACAGTGAGGGTGTGATGTGAACAGGTTGGAAGAGCCAGTACACAGTGAGGGTGGAATGTGAACAGGTTGGAAGAGCCAGTACACAGTGAGGGTGTAATGTGAACAGGTTGGAAGAGCCAGTACACAGTGAGGGTGTAATGTGAACAGGTTGGAAGAGCCAGTACACAGTGAGTGTGTAATGTGAACAGGTTAGAAGAGCCAGTACACAGTGAGGGTGGAATGTGAACAGGTTGGAAGAGCCAGTACACAGTGAGGGTGGAATGTGAACAGGTTGGAAGAGCCAGTACACAGTGAGGGTGGAATGTGAACAGGTTGGAAGAGCCAGTACACAGTGAGGGTGGAATGTGAACAGGTTGGAAGAGCCAGTACACAGTGAGGGTGGAATGTGAACAGGTTGGAAGAGCCAGTACACAGTGAGGGTGGAATGTGAACAGGTTGGAAGAGCCAGTACACAGTGAGGGTGTAATGTGAACAGGTTGGAAGAGCCAGTACACAGTGAGGGTGTAATGTGAACAGTTTGGAAGAGCCAGTACACAGTGAGGGTGGAATGTGAACAGGTTGGAAGAGCCAGTACACAGTGAGTGTGAACCCTCCACATCTGCTATAACATCCCTGAGAGAAGATGCTGCCACCACCTTTCAGCAGAGAACAAAGAAGACGACAATACATGAAACGTTAACCAGAGAATTTCATGAGCATAAAATGAAATATCTGAAGGAAGAACATGAGATGAGAATTGTCCAGGTTGAATTTGATATGAAGTTGGAAGAGAGAGGTATGATCCTAAAACGAGACAGTAATGAGACAATAGTGATGACCAGCCATGGTGAACAATATGATATGTAAAACTATACATGTTTTGGCATTTGGATATTCATGAGTGAGAGTATTTTAATCACCACAAACTACATTTTAAACCAGCCTTGGTTTAGTCACTCAATTCATTTTGCTGCATACTATTTGAATTTTGTACAGAACAAACATTATCAAAGCAAACCTAAGCCATAATGAACACATGCCTCAGCCACGGACACATCTACCTCAGCCACCGGTACACCTGCCTCAGCCACGGACACATCTGCCTCAGCCACCGGTACACCTGCTTCATCCACGGACACATCTACCTCAACCACATCTGCCTCAGCCACGGACACATCTACCTCAGCCACCGGTACACCTGCCTCAGCCACGGACACATCTACCTCAACCACATCTGCCTCAGCCACGGACACATCTGCCTCAGCCACCGGTACACCTGCCTCAGCCACGGACACATCTTCCTCAGCCACCGGTACACCTGCCTCAGCCACGGACACATCTACCTCAACCACATCTGCCTCAGCCACGGACACATCTGCCTCAGCCACCGGTACACCTGCCTCAGCCACGGACACATCTGCCTCAGCCACCGGTACACCTGCCTCAGCCACGGACACATCTACCTCAACCACATCTGCCTCAGCCACGGACACATCTGCCTCAGCCACCGGTACACCTGCCTCAGCCACGGACACATCTGCCTCAGCCACCGGTACACCTGCCTCAGCCACGGACACATCTACCTCAACCACATCTGCCTCAGCGACAGACACATCTGCCTCAGCCACCGGTACACCTGCCTCAGCCACGGACACATCTGCCTCAGCCACCGGTACACCTGCCTCAGCCACGGACACATCTACCTCAACCACATCTGCCTCAGCCGCATATTACTATGTATTACTATGTAGTAACTATTAGTAGACCATGTTACTATGTAGTAACTATTAGTAGACCATGTTACTATGTAGTAACTATGTAGACCATATTACTATGTAGTAACTACTAGTAGACCATATTACTATGTAGTAACTATTAGTAGACCATATTACTATGTAGTAACTATTAGTAGACCATGTTATTTTGCAGTAACTATTAGTAGACCATGTTACTATGTAGTAACTATTAGTAGACCATGTTACTATGTAGTAACTATTAGTAGACCATGTTACTATGCAGTAACTATTAGTAGACCATGTTACTATGCAGTAACTATTAGTAGACCATGTTACTATGTAGTAACTATTAGTAGACCATATTACTATGTAGTAACTATTAGTAGACCATATTACTATGTAGTAACTATTAGTAGACCATATTACTATGTAGTAACTATTAGTAGACCATGTTACTATGTAGTAACTATTAGTAGACCATGTTACTATGTAGTAACTATTAGTAGACCATGTTACTATGTAGTAACTATTAGTAGACCATGTTACTATGTAGTAACTATTAGTAGACCATATTACTATGTAGTAACTATTAGTAGACCATATTACTATGTAGTAACTATTAGTAGACCATGTTACTATGTAGTAACTATTAGTAGACCATGTTACTATGTAGTAACTATTAGTAGACCATGTTACTATGTAGTAACTATTAGTAGACCATATTACTATGTAGTAACTATTAGTAGACCATATTACTATGTAGTAACTATTAGTAGACCATGTTACTATGTAGTAACTATTAGTAGACCATGTTACTATGTAGTAACTATTAGTAGACCATGTTACTATGTAGTAACTATTAGTAGACCATGTTACTATGTAGTAACTATTAGTAGACCATGTTACTATGTAGTAACTATTAGTAGACCATGTTACTATGTAGTAACTATTAGTAGACCATGTTACTATGTAGTAACTATTAGTAGACCATGTTACTATGTAGTAACTATTAGTAGACCATGTTACTATGTAGTAACTATTAGTAGACCATGTTACTATGTAGTAACTATTAGTAGACCATATTACTATGTAGTAACTATTAGTAGACCATGTTACTATGTAGTAACTATTAGTAGACCATATTACTATGTATTACTATGTAGTAACTATTAGTAGACCATGTTACTATGTAGTGACTATTAGTAGACCATATTACTATGTAGTAACTATTAGTAGACCATGTTACTATGTAGTAACTATTAGTAGACCATGTTACTATGTAGTAACTATTAGTAGACCATTTTACTATGTAATAACTATTAGTAGACCATATTACTATGTAGTAACTATTAGTAGACCATGTTACTATGTAGTAACTATTAGTAGACCATGTTACTATGTAGTAACTATTAGTAGACCATATTACTATGTAGTAACTATTAGTAGACCATATTACTATGTAGTAACTATTAGTAGATCATGTTACTATGTAGTGACTATTAGTAGACCATGTTATTATGTAGTAACTATTAGTAGACCATGTTACTATGTAGTAACTATTAGTAGATCATATTACTATGTAGTAACTATTAGTAGACCATGTTACTATGTAGTAACTATTAGTAGACCATGTTACTATGTAGTAACTATTAGTAGACCATGTTACTATGTAGTAACTATTAGTAGACCATGTTTCTCACCCTAATATCCACTGTCACCAAGTAGTTGTCCACTATGTTGTCCTCTCTGAAACTGAGACCAATGAAGAGTTGAGGGAAATCCTTCCATCCTGAGTTGCACCTTTCCAACGGGAAACAATGTTTGACAACTCTAAATGAGGAGTTCATCCACCCTGAACATTGATGGATACCCAGATGTTACAGTTACGGTACTCCTCCGCATCAGGAGTTGATGGAAAACCAGTTGTTATGGTTACGGTACTCCTCAGCATCAGGAGTTGATGGAAAACCAGTTGTTATGGTTACGGTACTCCTCAGCATCAGGAGTTGATGGTAAACCAGTTGTTATGGTTACGGTACTCCTCAGCATCAGGAGTTGATGTAAAACCAGTTGTTATGGTTACGGTACTCCTCAGCATCAGGAGTTGATGGAAAACCAGTTGTTATGGTTACGGTACTCCTCAGCATCAGGAGTTGATGGTAAACCAGTTGTTATGGTTACGGTACTCCTCAGCATCAGGAGTTGATGTAAAACCAGTTGTTATGGTTACGGTACTCCTCAGCATCAGGAGTTGATGGACACTTGATGGGAACATGACATCCGTCTAACCAGCCAATCACTCCTGGGAACTGTCCATATTCAGATATTCATATTGCACTATATACACTGCTCAAAAAAATAAAGGGAACACTAAAATAACACATCCTAGATCTGAATGAATGAAATAATCTTATTAAATACTTATTTCTTTACATAGTTGAATGTGCTGACAACAAAATCACACTAAAATAATCAATGGAAATCCAATTTATCAACCCATGGAGGTCTGGATTTGGAGTCACACTCAAAATTAAAGTGGAAAACCACACTACAGGCTGATCCAACTTTTATGTCATGTCCTTAAAACAAGTCAAAATGAGGCTCAGTAGTGTGTGTGGCCTCCACGTGCCTGTATGACCTCCCTACAACGCCTGGGCATGCTCCTGATGAGGTGGCGGATGGTCTCCTGAGGGATCTCCTCCCAGACCTGGACTAAAGCATCCACCAACTTCTGGACAGTCTGTGGTGCAACGTGGCATTGGTGGATGGAGTGAGACATGATGTCACAGATGTGCTCAATTGGATTCAGGTCTGGGGAACGGGCGGGCCAGTCCATAGCATCAATGCCTTCCTCTTGCAGGAACTGCTGACACACTCCAGCCACATGAGGTCTACGCAACTCAACCATGTGTCATTCTGTTAATTATTAAGGTAGAGACTTCTTATTCAGGATTCTGTTTATGTCTACCCCAAAGACAACGTGTGTTGAGTAAGAACTTCCTGTGACAACCGGAAGTGGTTAAAAACAGCCTAGAGCTTTTGTCATATTTCAACATGACGGAGAGTAAAGTCAGTCAGGAGTCCCTGACCTTATCTTCTCTCAAGAAGATGCCTGGTAGGCCCATTTAAATACCTTTTTTGGACATTTCAAGATAGCAGATGTTTGAGTTGGGTCTATTAACACAGCTGTGAGTTGTTATTTTTTTCATTTTTTCATTTTTGACAAAATGAGCACTCATGGAAGTGACAGATTTTGACTCATATTGAGTGATAAGACTGAGCTATTTAAAAACACTTTTTCAACATTTCAAGATAGCAGTTAGTTCAGTTTGATCTTATTAAAGACAGCTGTATCATTTTTTTATTCATTTTGACATATTGTTTGGGACCAGTTTTTTTGCTCTGTTTGAAGGCTGTCAGCTTCTTCTCAGGAGGAGAATCACTTAGCCTTTCAACTAATTTTCAAATGATAGGATGCCTATTTAAAAACACTTTTTCAACATTTCAAGATAGCAGTTAGTTCAGTTTGAGCATATCAAAGACAGCTGCAACTTTATTTTATTAATATTCACAATGTTTTTTTTTTCCAGTCCACAGTCTCTGTCATTGAACTATGTTGAGCCGTGTGCCTGGTGATTGAACAGGTTACCAGGTGTGTTTTTGAATATAGTTCTTAATGGCTTCAGTGGTGTGCTGGGGTCCATTGCTTGCTAAGGGGGAACCTCCCACCCGGGTTCAGCCAACAGGGGGCGCACCCAACCCCTCTAGTAAAACTGAATGTCTCTCTCTCTCTCTCTCTCTCTCAGGCTATGAAAAAAGCCCCACCTCCTCTCGCTCAGCCATTCTAACAGTGGAAGCCAGGATCTGTGAGAAACTATGATAATAAACTGTGAACAATAATGAAGCCATGTTTGTCTGTGTGAGTGAGGATTTATTATTTAATTGTGTGATAACTTTAAATGTGTGATAACTTTATGTAATACATCCTCTGTTTCCTAACTGAATAAACATTTTAAGATAGCAGTTGGTTCAGTCTGATCATCTCATGTACTGTTGGAACTTTATTTTAATCCTTTTTCACTATTTTTATTTTTATTTTTTTTATGACAAATTCCAGAGCCTCTGTATACATTTGTACACATTTTTTCCCCATCTCTACTTTGTACAATGACAGAGAAAGTGGGACTCTGTCGTTTTTTCTGACAAGTTCTCTCATTGATCTCAGGTTCAGCCACCAAGGGGGTCACCCACCCCCCAATGAAAACTTTCATAGGCTCTCTTTCACTCAGTAATCATGTAACAAGTGGACAGGCTCCCAGAGGCAGGGCAATCAAAGGCTCCAAGTCACTGAAGTGCCCATCAGCCCAGCCATTGTTATTATTCCTGTAAAAAAACCTGGGTTTAAAGTTGTGTTAAATTGATCATTCAGGAGATGAGATTAACACCTTGCATTGATTGTCCATCCAAGGTGGTTGCCTACGTCATTGTTATGTTGAGGTCAGAGGATCATCAGGGTGATTCATTTCAGGGCTGGGCTCTCTTTCATTCAGTAATACAGAGGCAGGGCAATCAAAGGCTCCAACTCACTGAACTGCTCATCAGCCCAGCCATTGTTATTATTCATACTTTTCAGAACCTCTCAGACTAGAAAATATAAATAAAATTTACTATAGTGTTTTAAATTGTTTGCATCTGTGACAACTTTCAACTTTCTCTCTCTCTCTCTCTCTCTCTCTCTCTCTCTCTCTCTCTCTCTCTCTCTCTCTCTCTCTGAAAAAAGACAACAGACATGACATTGACTCCTGAGTGATGAACTGTTGCCCACTCTATAGTCACCCTGGTTATTATATTTCCATGCAAGGTTGTTGCCTAGGTGATTGAAGTTGGACACTCATCAGAGTCATTACAGTTTTTCTCAATTGCTAAAACACAATTTCTGAAACCTTGCTCCATTTCCTGAAAACATTAAACACAAAACCTCATCTTCAAGCACTATTTATATAACCTCTGACTCCTCTCCTCTCCTCATCTTCAAGCACTATTTACATAAACTCTAACTCCTCTCGCAAAATGAAACATTCACCTCAAAACAGTTTTACCTGTGTTCAAAATCAAACACTGCTCTCAAATCATAAACAAAGTGATCAAAATGATATACACTCTCAAGCAGTCAGTAAACAATACACCGAAAAATAGAAAACACATTGTTCAAAACATACAAAATTCTCAGGGAGAAGTACATTTTTAATCTAAAAAAAAATCATATTTTTCCGTCATTGTCTTTTGATGAACGAAAACATGTTCTATCATAGTAGCTCAAAATTGATCAGAAATATTGTCCCTCCTGAGGCAACGGGGGAAGAAGCCTCTTGTGTGCCCTATCCAGCCCTGACATGATTCCTCACCTATATCACCACAGGATAAATCCATGGCTTGCAGCAGATTTACTCTGGTGGAGGGTTGTCTATCATACACTGTCCATCTCCAAGAGGAGAAAAAACTCCTCAATTGGATTCAGGAAAGGCGAGTATGGAGGGAGGTACAAGTTCATAAACTGCCCATTGATGTTAAACCAATTCCCTTACCTGAGCAGCTCGCTGGAAACTGACATAGTGTGGGACAATCACATAGGTGGGGATGGGATTCTCATTTAGCTCTAGACCCTGCTGCTCTTGAACCTGCTGCTCAAATAAAATATATCTTAGATTGGCCATAAATGTTAGAAGGTGCTGGGTGTTATATGGCCCGAGTGTAACATGGTGATGTAGAACACCATGGTTGCTGATAGCAGCACAGATTGTGACATTGCCACCTCGTTGACCAGGGACTTCAACAATGGCCCCGCTGTCCAATCATGACAGATTTTGACTCATATTGAGTGATAAGACTGAGCTATTTAGAAAATCCCTTAGCCTTTCGACTAATTTTGGGTTAGTTGGACTAATTTTGGGTTAGTTCTCTCAAGAAGAACTAACCAATCTCAACATGACAGAAAGTAAGACAGGGAAACCAATCTCAACATGACAGAAAGTAAGACAGGAGAACCTATTTCAACATGACGGAGATTAAAGTCAGTCAGGAGTCCCTGACCTTATCTTCTCTCAAGAAGATGTCTGGTAGGCCCATTTAAATACCTTTTTTGGACATTTCAAGATAGCAGATGTTTGAGTTGGGTCTATTAACACAGCTGTGAGTTGTTAATTTTTTCATTTTTTCATTTTTGACAAAATGAGCACTCCTGGAAGTGACAGATTTTGACTCATATTGAGTGATAAGACTGAGCTATTTAGAAAATCCCTTAGCCTTTCGACTAATTTTGGGTTAGTTGGACTACTTTTGGGTTAGTTCTCTCAAGAAGAACTAACCAATCTCAACATGACAGAAAGTAAGACAGGGAAACCAATCTCAACATGACAGAAAGTAAGACAGGAGAACCTATTTCAACATGACAGAGAGTCAGTCAGGAGTCCCTGACCTTATCTTCTCTCAAGAAGATGTCTGGTAGGCCCATTTAAATACCTTTTTTGGACATTTCAAGATAGCAGATGTTTGAGTTGGGTCTATTAACACAGCTGTGAGTTGTTAATTTTTTAATTGCTCTGTTTGAAGACTGTCAGCTTCTTGTCAGGAGGAGAATCACTTAGCCTTTCAACTAATTTTCAAATGATAGGATGCCTATTTAAAAACACTTTTTCAACATTTCAAGATAGCAGTTAGTTCAGTTTGATCTTATTAAAGACAGCTGTATCATTTTTTTATTCATTTTGACATATTTTTTTTTCTCTGTCATTGAACCTTGTTGAGCCGTGTGCCTGGTGATTGAACAGGTTACCAGGTGTGTTTTTGAATATAGTTATTAATGGCTTCAGTGGTGTGATGGGGTCCATTGCTTGCTAAGGGGGAACCTCCCACCCGGGTTCAGCCAACAGGGGGCGCACCCAGCCCCTCTAGTTAAACTGAATGTCTCTCTCTCTCTCTCTCAGGCTATGAAAAAAGCCCCACCTCCTCTCGCTCAGCCATTCTAACAGTGGAAGCCAGGATCTGTGAGAAACTATGATAATAAACTGTGAACAATAATGAAGCCATGTTTGTCTTTGTGAGTGAGGATTTATTATTTAATTGTGTGATAACTTTAATTATGTGATCCATCCTCTGTTTCCTAACTGAATAAACATTTTAAGATAGCAGTTGGTTCAGTCTGATCATCTCATGTACTGTTGGAACTTTATTTTAATCCTTTTTCATTATTTTTATTTTTTATGACAAATTCCAGAGCCTCTGTATACATTTGTACACATTTTTTCCCCACTCTCTACTTTGTACAATGACAGAGAAAGTGGGACTCTGTCGTTTTTTCTGACAAGTTCTCTCATTGATCTCAGGTTCAGCCACCAAGGGGGTCACCCACCCTCCATGAAAACTTTCATAGGCTCTCTTTCACTCAGTAATCATGTAACAAGTGGACAGGCTCCCAGAGGCAGGGCAATCAAAGGCTCCAAGTCACTGAAGTGCCCATCAGCCCAGCCATTGTTATTATTCCTACCAGCCGTTCTACAGTCCCTGAAGCGGGTTGGTTAGTAGGTTGGAACCCCGTTACAACAGACACTTTACAATGACGCAACAATCAGCGTTTGAGCTGGACACACTCATTTAGAACGCTGGTTTAGAACGCTGGTTTAGAACGCTGGTTTAGAACGCTCGTTTAGAACGCTCGTTTTGAACGCTTGTTTAGAACGCTCATTTAGAACCCTCTTTAAAACGGACAGTTACCAATGACGCAACAATCAGTGTTTGAGCTGGACACACTTCTTTCAGAAACTATTTACACAAAACACACAGTCCTTACAAAGTTTATCTCCAGAATGTGAGCAGTTTATTTTTGGATGCAAATGGTTCAGATATTCACAGAAGTATATATACGTATGGTATGAACAGTATGAATGATAACAATGGCTGGGCTGATGGGCAGTTCATTGAGTTGGTGCCTTTGATTGCCCTGCCTCTGTATTACTGAATGAAAGAGAGCCCAGCCCTGAAATGAATCACCCTGATTATCCTCTGACCTCAACATAACAATGACGTAGGCAACCACCTTGGATGGACAATCAATGCAAGGTGTTAATCTCATCTCCTGAATGATCAATTTAACACAACTTTAAACCCAGGTTTTTTTCTTGTTTCGATATTTAAATGTTGAAAAGGGTTGTGCCTATCTGAGTGTGTATATAATGGCCTTCTCCAGAGAAGTCATTCTCAATAGAACTTTATACTGAGAGAGAACACACTTCCAAGGAGCTGATTTTGGATTGTTACCTTTGCTGTATTCTGAAAACATTTCGTTGAGAAATTACTTGGAGCAAGATGGCATCTGCTACTGGTTCAAGGTAAGATATGTCTTTATTCATTCAATATATATATTACTGTAATTGTCTTGCTGTTAATACAAATGTTCTTAGTAGTTCTGCCAGACTTAGGAAGGTTGGAATTAGGGCAGCAGGCAATGTATTCCTATTGGAAGAGATTTAGAGGTCAAGGCTGCACCCTGTTTTAACTCTTAACTGTATTGTTGGTTTAAGAGCTTGTATTCAGCATTTGACAGTAAGGTCACCTGTTGTATTTGGCACATGTGACAAATTTAGATTTGATTTGTTTGGTAATAATGTTTTGTGTGTTTTTTTTTCCAGGACGGTCTCAATGAAGTGTGGCAACCCAGACAGGGTTTGGCCACGCACCCAGAAGGAGGGGCTAAGACCAATGTAGACAAACTAACGGACCGATTGGTCCTGTTCTCCGCTAAACTCCTCCCCCTCTTGTATGGAGCTGGCCAATAGGATCGCAGGGTGAGGTCGATAGGCCGTTCCAGGTTACAGCCAGGGCTGTTGCCCTGATAGAAACACACGATTCCCCTCTCAGATAGACATGTTTGTTCTACGTTACATATTTTATATCTGAACGTTTCTAAAACGTTTTGTCCTGCTGAATGCATCCCCCTCCCAGGGTTCTCTGAACTACCCGCTGGGAAGGCTTCTCCTCCAGCCCTGCTTTAACACGCCTGGTTCAGAAACTCTTCACCGGGACCGTGGTTGAGTTAGAGCAGGGACGGAGCTAAACCCTGCAGTTGAATTAGGATGTTACGTCTGTCTGTCTGTCTCTGTCTGTCTATCTGTTCAGTAACACCTCCTAACCTGTCTGTCTGTCTGCCTGTCTGTTCAGTAACACCTCCTAACCCTAACCTACCTACCTACCTACCTACCTGTCTGTCTGTCTGTCTGTCTGTCTGTCTGTCTGTCTGTCTGTCTGTCTGTCTGTCTGTCTGTCTGTCTGTTCAGTAACACCTCCTAACCCTAACCTGTCTGTCTGTCTGTCTGTCTGTTCAGTAACACCTCCTAACCCTAACCTGTCTGTCTGTCTGTCTGTCTGTCTGTCTGTCTGTCTGTCTGTCTGTCTGTCTGTCTGTCTGTCTGTCTGTCTAGTCAAATCAAATCAAATTTATTTATATAGCCCTTCGTATATCAGCTGAAATCTCAAAGTGCTGTACAGAAACCCAGCCTAAAACCCCAAACAGCAAGCAATGCATGTGAAAGAGGCACGGTGGCTAGGAAAAACTCCCTAGGAAAAACTCCCTAGAAAGGCCAAAAACCTAGGAAGAAACCTAGAGAGGAACCAGGCTATGAGGGGTGGCCAGTCCTCTTCTGGCTGTGCCGGGTGGATATTATAACAGAACATGGTCAAGATGTTAAAATGTTCATAAATGACCAGCATGGTCAAATAATAATAATCATTGTAGTTGTCGAGGGTGCAACAAGCACGTCCGGTGAACAGGTCAGGGTTCCGTAGCCGCAGGCAGAACAGTTGAAACTGGAGCAGCAGCATGGCCAGGTGGACTGGGGACAGCAAGGAGTCATCATGCCAGGTAGTCCCGAGGCATGGTCCTAGGGCTCAGGTCCTCCGAGAGAAAGAAAGAAACAGAGAATTAGAGAGAGCAAATTCAAATTCACACAGGACACCGGATAAGACAAGAGAATACTCCAGATGAAACAGACTGACCCTAGCCCCCCGGCACATAAACTACTGCAGCATAAATACTGGAGGCTGAGACAGGAGGGATCAGAAGACACTGTGGCCCCATCCGATGATACCCCCGGACAGGGCCAAACAGGCAGGATATAACCCCACCCACTTTGCCAAAGCACAGCCCCCACACCACTAGAGGGATGTCTACAACCACCAACTTACCGTCCGAAGACAAGGCCGAGTATAGCCCACAAAAATCTCCGCCATGGCACAACCCAAGGGGGGGGCGCCAACCCAGACAGGAAGACCACGTCAGTGACTCAACCCACTCAAGTGACGCACCCCTCCCATGGACGGCATGGAAGAACACCAGTAAGTCAGTGACTCAGCCCCTGTAATAGGGTTAGAGGCAGAGAATCCCAGTGGAAAGAGGGGAACCGGCAAGGCAGAGACAGCAAGGGCGGTTCGTTGCTCCAGCCTTTCCGTTCACCTTCACACTCCTGGGCCAGACTACACTTAATCATAGGACCTACTGAAGAGATAAGTCTTCAGTAAAGACTTAAAGGTTGAGACTGAGTCTGCGTCTCTCACATGGGTAGGCAGACTATTCCATAAAAATGGAGCTCTATAGGACAAAGCCCTACCTCCAGCCGTTTGCTTAGAAATTCTAGGGACAATTAGGAGGCCTGCGTCTTGTGACCGTAGCGTACGTGTAGGTATGTACGGCAGGACCAAATCGGAAAGATAGGTAGGAGCAAGCCCATGTAATGCTTTGTAGGTTAGCAGTAAAACCTTGAAATCAGCCCTTGCCTTAACAGGAAGCCAGTGTAGGGAGGCTAGCACTGGAGTAATATGATCAAATTTTTTGGTTCTAGTCAGGATTCTAGCAGCCGTATTTAGCACTAACTGAAGTTTGTTTAGTGCTTTATCCGGGTAGCCGGAAAGTAGAGCATTGCAGTAGTCCAGCCTAGAAGTAACAAAAGCATGGATTAATTTTTCTGCGTAATTTTTGGACAGAAAGTTTCTGATTTTTGCAATGTTACGTAGATGGAAAAATGCTGTCCTTGAAACAGTCTTGATATGTTCTTCAAAAGAGAGATCAGGGTCCAGAGTAACACCGAGGTCCTTCACAGTTTTATTTGAGACGACTGTACAACCATCCAGATTAATTGTCAGATTGAACAGAAGATCTCTTTGTTTCTTGGGACCTAGAACAAGCATCTCTGTTTTGTCCGAGTTTAAAAGTAGAAAGTTTGCAGCCATCCACTTCCTTATGTCTGAAACACAGGCTTCTAGCGAGGGCAATTTTGGAGCTTCACCATGTTTCATTGAAATGTACAGCTGTGTGTCGTCCGCATAGCAGTGAAATTTAACATTATGTTTTCGAATGACATCCCCAAGAGGTAAAATATATAGTGAAAACAATAGTGGTCCTAAAACGGAACCTTGAGGAACACCGAAATTTACAATTGATTTGTCAGAGGACAAACCATTCACAGAGACAAACTGATATCTTTCCGACAGATAAGATCTAAACCAGGCCAGAACTTGTCCATGTAGACCAATTTGGGTTTCCAATCTCTCCAAAAGAATGTGGTGGTCGATGGTATCAAAAGCGGCACTAAGATCTAGGAGCACGAGGACAGAGGCAGAGCCTTGGTCTGACGTCATTAAAAGGTCATTTACCACCTTCACAAGTGCAGTCTCAGTGCTATGATGGGGTCTAAAACCAGACTGAAGCGTTTCGTATACATTATTTGTCTTCAGGAAGGCAGTGAGTTGCTCTGCAACAGCTTTTTCTAAAATTTTTGAGAGGAATGGAAGATTCGATATAGGCCGATAGTTTTTTATAATTTCTGGGTCAAGATTCGGCTTTTTCAAGAGAGGCTTTATTACTGCCACTTTTAGTGAGCTTGGTACACATCCGGTGGATAGAGAACCATTTATTATGTTCAACATAGGAGGGCCAAGCACAGGAAGCAGCTCTTTCAGTAGTTTAGTTGGAATAGGGTCCAGTATGCAGCTTGAGGGTTTGGAGGCCATGATTATTTTCATCATTGTGTCAAGAGATATAGTACTAAAACACTTTAGTATCTCCCTTGAGCCAAGGTCCTGGCAGAGTTGTGCAGACTCAGGACAATGGAGCTTTGGAGGAATACCCAGATTTAAAGAGGAGTCCGTAATTTGCTTTCTAATGATCATGATCTTTTCCTCAAAGAAGTTCATAAATTTATTACTGCTGAAGTGAAAGCCATCCTCCGTTTGCAAATGCTGCTTTTTAGTTAGCTTTGCGACAGTAGCAAAAAGAAATTTCGGATTGTTCTTATTTTCCTCAATTAAGTTGGAAAAATAGGATGACCGAGCAGCAGTGAGGGCTCTTCGATACTGCACGGTACTGTCTTTCCAAGCTAGTCGGAAGACTTCCAGTTTGGTGTGGCGCCATTTCCGTTCCAATTTTCTGGAAGCTTGCTTCAGAGCTCGTGTATTTTCTGTATACCAGGGAGCTAGTTTCTTATGACAGATGTTTTTACTTTTTAGGGGTGCAACTGCATCTAGGGTATTGCGCAAGGTTAAATTGAGTTCCTCGGTTAGGTGGTTAACTGATTTTTGTCCTCTGACGTCCTTGGGTAGGCAGAGGGAGTCTGGAAGGGCATCAAGGAATCTTTGGGTTGTCTGAGAATTTATAGCACGACTTTTAATGCTCCTTGGTTGGGGTCTGAGCAGATTATTTGTTGCAATTGTAAACGCAATAAAATGGTGGTCCGATAATCCAGGATTATGAGGAAAAACATTAAGATCCACAACATTTATTCCATGGGACAAAACTAGGTCCAGAGTATGACTGTGGCAGTGAGTAGGTCCAGAGACATGTTGGACAAAACCCACTGAGTCGATGATGGCTCCGAAAGCCTTTTGGAGTGGGTCTGTGGACTTTTCCATGTGAATGTTAAAGTCACCAAAAATTAGAATATTATCTGCTATGACTACAAGATCCGATAGGAATTCAGGGAACTCAGTGAGGAACACTGCATATGGCCCAGGAGGCCTGTAAACAGTAGCTATAAAAAGTGATTGAGTAGGCTGCATAGATTTCATGACTAGAAGCTCAAAAGACGAAAACGTCATTGTTTTTTTTTTTGTAAATTGAAATTTGCTATCGTAGATGTTAGCAACACCTCCGCCTTTGCCGGATGCACGGGGGGTATGGTCACTAGTGTAACCAGGGGGTGAGGCCTCATTTAACACAGTAAATTCATCAGGCTTAAGCCATGTTTCAGTCAGGCCAATCACATCAAGATTATGATCAGTGATTAGTTCATTGACTATAACTGCCTTGGAAGTGAGGGATCTAACATTAAGTAGCCCAATTTTGAGATGTGAAGTATCACAATCTCTTTCAATAATGGCAGGAATGGAGAAGGTCTTTATACTAGTGAGATTACTAAAGCGAACACCGCCATTTTTAATTTTGCCCAACCTAGATCGAGGCACAGACACGGTCTCAATGGGGAAAGCTGAGCTGACTACGCTGACTGTGCTAATGGCAGACTCCACTAAGCTGGCAGGCTGGCTAACAGCCTGCTGCCTGGCCTGCACCCTATTTCATTCTGGAGCTAGAGGAGTTAGAGCCCTGTCTATGTTCGTAGATAAGATGAGAGCACCCCTCCAGCTAGGATGGAGTCCGTCACTCCTCAACAGGCCAGGCTTGGTCCTGTTTGTGGGTGAGTCCCAGAAAGAGGGCCAATTATCTACAAATTCTATCTTTTGGGAGGGGCAGAACACAGTTTTCATCCAGCGATTAAGTTGTGAGACTCTGCTGTAGAGCTCATCACTCCCCCTAACTGGGAGGGGGCCAGAGACAATTAATCGATGCCGACACATCTTTCTAGCTGATTTACACGCTGAAGCTATGTTGCGCTTGGTGACCTCTGACTGTTTCATCCTAACATCGTTGGTGCCGACGTGGATAACAATATCTCTATACTCTCTACACTCGCCAGTTTTAGCTTTAGCCAGCACCGTCTTTAGATTAGCCTTAACGTCGGTAGCCCTGCCCCCTGGTAAACAGTGTATGATCGCTGGATGATTCGTTTTAAGTCTAATACTGCGGGTAATGGAGTCGCCAATGACTAGGGTTTTCAATTTGTCAGAGCTAATGGTGGGAGCCGTCGGCGTCTCAGACCCCACAGCGGGAGGAGTAGAGACCAGAGAAGTCTCGGCCTCCGACTCCGACTCGCTTAATGGGGAGAACCGGTTGAAAGTTTCTGTCGGCTGAATAAGCGACACCGGTTGAGCATTCCTACAGCGTTTCCCTCCAGAAGCCATGAGAAAGTTGTCCGGCTGCGGGGACCGTGCGAGGGGGTTTATACTAACGTTACTATCTGTACTTACTGGTGGCACAGACGCTGTTTCATCCTTTCCTACACTGCAATTACCCTTGCCTAACGATTGCGTCTGAAGCTGGGCTTGCAGCACAGCTATCCTTGCCGTAAGGCGATCGTTCTCCTGTATATTATAAGTACAACGACTGCAATTAGAAGGCATCATGTTAATGTTACTTAGCTTCGGCTGTTTGAAGTCCTGACGATCCATGTCCAGATAAAACCTCCGGGGTAAGAAAGTTGAATGAAAAAAGTTGAGTGAGGGTAAAAAGTAAAAATATACGGTAATGAAAAAGTAAAAACCGTTAGGTAGCAAAGTAAGATCGGCAACAAAAACGCACAGCAGCGTAAACAAGTCTGCAAGTCTAGTAACACCTCCTAACCCTAACCTGTCTGTCTGTCTGTCTGTCTGTCTGTTCAGTAACACCTCCTAACTCTAACCTGTCTGTCTGTCTGTCTGTCTGTCTGTCTGTCTGTCTGTCTGTCTGTCTGTTCAGTAACACCTCCTAACCCTAACCTGTCTGTCTGTCTGTAGGAGACTGGGAGTAGATCTGGGGGAGACTGACGTCTACCAGGATTCTAATGGAGGTGAGGAAGAGGAGGAGGATGATGATGGTGGTAGTGATGGTTCTGTGTGACCCCTGACCTGACCTCGTCTCCATAGAAACGCGTATCCAGATCCAGGAGTCGGTCAGAGGGAGAGACGTTTATTCTGGATACACCGGGTGTACACCGTTTAGTTTATACTGGATACACCGGGTGTACACCGTTTAGTTTATACTGGTAACAGGGTGTACACCGTTTAGATTATACTGGCTACACCGGGTGTACACCGTTTAGATTATGTGATCTGTCTGTCTGTCTGTCTGTCTGTCTTTATAGTAACACCTCCAAACCTGTCTGTCTGTCTGTCTGTTCAGTAACAACTCCTAACCCTAACCTGTCTGTCTGTCTATCTGTCTGTCTGTCTGTCTGTTCAGTAACACCTCCTAACTCTAACCTGTCTGTCTGTCTGTTCAGTAACACCTCCTAACTCTAACCTGTCTGTCTGTCTGTTCAGTAACACCTCCTAACTCTAACCTGTCTGTCTGTCTGTCTGTCTGTCTGTCTGTCTGTCTGTCTGTCTGTCTGTCTGTCTTGTGACACCTCCTAACCCTAACCTGTCTGTCTGTCTGTCTGTCTGTCTGTCTGTCTGTCTGGTAACACCTCCTAACCCTAACCTGTCTGTCTGTCTGTCTGTCTGTACAGTAACACCTCCTAACCTGTTTGTCTGTTCAGTAACACCTCCTAACTCTAACCTGTCTGTCTGTCTTGTAACACCTCCTAACCCTAACCTGTCTGTCTGTCTGTCTGTCTGTCTGTCTGTCTGTCTAGTGACACCTCCTAACCCTAACCTGTCTGTCTGTACAGTAACACCTCCTAACCTGTCTGTCTGTCTGTCTGTCTGTCTGTCTGTCTGTCTGTCTGTCTGTCTGTCTGTCTGTCTGTCTGTCTGTATAGTAACACCTCCTAACCTGTCTGTCTGTCTGTCTATCTGTCTGTCTGTTCAGTAACACCTCCTAACCCTAACCTGTCTGTCTGTATAGTAACATCTCCTAACCCTAACCTGTCTGTCTGTCTGTCTGTCTGTCTGTTCAGTAACTCCTCCTAACTCTAACCTGTCTGTCTGTCTGTTCAGTAACACCTCCTAACCCTAACCTGTCTGTCTGTCTGTACAGTAACACCTCCTAACCTGTCTGTCTGTCTGTATAGTAACACCTCCTAACCTGTCTGTCTGTCTGTCTGTCTGTTCAGTAACACCTCCTAACCCTAACCTGTCTGTCTGTCTGTCTGTCTGTCTGTCTGTCTGTTCAGTAACACCTCCTAACCCTAACCTGTCTGTCTGTAGGAGACTGGGAGTAGATCTGGGGGAGACTGACGTCTACCAGGATTCTAATGGAGGTGAGGAAGAGGAGGAGGATGATGATGGTGGTAGTGATGGTTCTGTGTGACCCCTGACCTGACCTCTTGTCTCCATAGAAACGCGTATCCAGATCCAGGAGTCGGTCAGAGGGAGAGACGATTATACTGGATACACCGGATGTAAACCGTTTAGTATATTCTGTATACACCGGGTGTACACCATTTAGTTTATACTGGATACAACGGGTGTACACCGTTTAGTTTATACTGGATACAACGGGTGTACACCGTTTAGTTTATACTGGATACACCGGGTGTACACCGTTAGTTTATACTGGATACACCGGGTGTACACCGTTTAGATTATACTGGATACACCTGGTGTACACCATTTAGTTTATACTGGGTACACCGTTTAGTTTATACTGGGTACACCGGGTGTAAACCGTTTAGTTTATGCTGGATACACCGGGTGTACACCGTTTAGTTTATACTGGATACACCGGGTGTACACCGTCAGTTATACAGCTGTGAGTTGTTATTTTTTTCATTTTTTCATTTTTGACAAAATGAGCAGTCCTGGAAGTGACAGATTTTGACTCATATTGAGTGATAAGACTGAGCAATTTAGAAAATCCCTTAGCCTTTCGACTAATTTTGGGTTAGTTGGACTAATTTTGGGTTAGTTCTCTCAAGAAGAACTAACCAATCTCAACATGACAGAAAGTAAGACAGGGAAACCAATCTCAACATGACAGAAAGTAAGACAGGAGAACCTATTTCAACATGACAGAGAGTCAGTCAGGAGTCCCTGACCTTATCTTCTCTCAAGAAGATGTCTGGTAGGCCCATTTAAATACCTTTTTTGGACATTTCAAGATAGCAGATGTTTGAGTTGGGTCTATTAACACAGCTGTGAGTTGTTAATTTTTTCATTTTTTCATTTTTGACAAAATGAGCACTCCTGGAAGTGACAGATTTTGACTCATATTGAGTGATAAGATTGAGCTATTTAAAAACACTTTTTCAACATTTCAAGATAGCAGTTAGTTCAGTTTGATCTTATTAAAGACAGCTGTATCATTTTTTTATTCATTTTGACATATTGTTTGGGACCACTTTCTTTGCTATGTTTGAAGGCTGTCAGCTTCTTCTCAGGAGGAGAATCACTTAGCCTTTCAACTAATTTTCAAATGATAGGATGCCTATTTAAAAACACCTTTTCAACATTTCAAGATAGCAGTTAGTTCAGTTTGATCTTATTAAAGACAAATGAATCCACTGTCTGCCTTTCCACTGTGAAGACAGGTTCTACTGCCCCCTGCTGTCTGTTGATGGTACTACTACTAGACACAGCGGCAGAATAAATTAAACTAGACATTTGTTTTCATCTCAAAACCAGAGAGCAACCGCTGTCCGGTGAAGTCCACACAAAGCGTATTGCAGGTAACCAAACAGTTAGGTGACCTGCAGCACGGTCAAAGCAAAATATATGTTTCAGACGTTTTAGGGACGACAAAACGACTATTGCTTTAAAACGACACAGAGAGTTCAGCACCTACAGTTACGATCTGTCTTTAATTTTGCCCTTTTTTAAAACCATAAATTTGGATTAGCACAGCTAACACAGCTAGCACAGCTAACACAGCTAGCACAGCTAACGCAGCTAGCACAGCTAACACAGCTAACACAGCTAGCACAGCTAACACAGCTAACACAGCTAACACAGCTAGCACAGCCAACACAATCAAAGGAAGCCAAATGCTCACTGGCTTCCCTTGCCTTCAACGCTACGGGCAGCAACAATGTTATACTCTTTATGACCAGACAGCATCAGACAGGACTGAGACAGACTGTTTCACTGTCCAGACAGCATCAGACAGGACTGAGACAGACTGTTTCACTGACCGGACAGCATCAGACAGGACTGAGACAGACTGTTTCACTGACCGGACAGCATCAGACAGGACTGAGACAGACTGTTTCACTGACCGGACAGCATCAGACAGGACTGAGACAGACTGTTTCACTGACCAGACAGGACTGAGACAAACTGTTTCACTTATCAGACAGGACTGAGACAGACTATTTCACTGACCAGACAGCATCAGACAGGACTGAGACTACCCCAAATACAACGTGTGTGAAGCAAGAGCTTCCTGTGACAACCGGAAGTTGTTAAAAACAGCCTAGAGCTATTGTCATATGGCCACCTGCAGATAGTGAAAATTACTCAACTCAACCATGTGTCATTCAGTCAATTATTAAGGTAGAGACTTCTTATTCAGGATTCTGTTAATGTCTACCCCAAAGACAACGTGTGTTGAGTAAGAACTTTCTGTGACAACCGGAAGTGGTTAAAAACAGCCTAGAGCTTTTGTCATATTTCAACATGACGGAGAGTAAAGTCAGTCAGGAGTCCCTGACCTTGTCTTCTCTCAAGAAGATGTCTGGTAGGCCCATTTAAATACCTTTTTTTGGACATTTCAAGATAGCAGATGTTTGAGTTGGGTCTATTAACACAGCTGTGAGTTGTTATTTTTTTCATTTTTTCATTTTTGACAAAATGAGCAGTCCTGGAAGTGACAGATTTTGACTCATATTGAGTGATAAGACTGAGCAATTTAGAAAATCCCTTAGCCTTTCGACTAATTTTGGGTTAGTTGGACTAATTTTGGGTTAGTTCTCTCAAGAAGAACTAACCAATCTCAACATGACAGAAAGTAAGACAGGGAAACCAATCTCAACATGACAGAAAGTAAGACAGGAGAACCTATTTCAACATGACAGAGAGTCAGTCAGGAGTCCCTGACCTTATCTTCTCTCAAGAAGATGTCTGGTAGGCCCATTTAAATACCTTTTTTGGACATTTCAAGATAGCAGATGTTTGAGTTGGGTCTATTAACACAGCTGTGAGTTGTTAATTTTTTCATTTTTTCATTTTTGACAAAATGAGCACTCCTGGAAGTGACAGATTTTGACTCATATTGAGTGATAAGATTGAGCTATTTAAAAACACTTTTTCAACATTTCAAGATAGCAGTTAGTTCAGTTTGATCTTATTAAAGACAGCTGTATCATTTTTTTATTCATTTTGACATATTGTTTGGGACCACTTTCTTTGCTATGTTTGAAGGCTGTCAGCTTCTTCTCAGGAGGAGAATCACTTAGCCTTTCAACTAATTTTCAAATGATAGGATGCCTATTTAAAAACACCTTTTCAACATTTCAAGATAGCAGTTAGTTCAGTTTGATCTTATTAAAGACAAATGAATCCACTGTCTGCCTTTCCACTGTGAAGACAGGTTCTACTGCCCCCTGCTGTCTGTTGATGGTACTACTACTAGACACAGCGGCAGAATAAATTAAACTAGACATTTGTTTTCATCTCAAAACCAGAGAGCAACCGCTGTCCGGTGAAGTCCACACAAAGCGTATTGCAGGTAACCAAACAGTTAGGTGACCTGCAGCACGGTCAAAGCAAAATATATGTTTCAGACGTTTTAGGGACGACAAAACGACTATTGCTTTAAAACGACACAGAGAGTTCAGCACCTACAGTTACGATCTGTCTTTAATTTTGCCCTTTTTTAAAACCATAAATTTGGATTAGCACAGCTAACACAGCTAGCACAGCTAACACAGCTAGCACAGCTAACGCAGCTAGCACAGCTAACACAGCTAACACAGCTAGCACAGCTAACACAGCTAACACAGCTAACACAGCTAGCACAGCCAACACAATCAAAGGAAGCCAAATGCTCACTGGCTTCCCTTGCCTTCAACGCTACGGGCAGCAACAATGTTATACTCTTTATGACCAGACAGCATCAGACAGGACTGAGACAGACTGTTTCACTGTCCAGACAGCATCAGACAGGACTGAGACAGACTGTTTCACTGACCGGACAGCATCAGACAGGACTGAGACAGACTGTTTCACTGACCGGACAGCATCAGACAGGACTGAGACAGACTGTTTCACTGACCAGACAGGACTGAGACAAACTGTTTCACTTATCAGACAGGACTGAGACAGACTATTTCACTGACCAGACAGCATCAGACAGGACTGAGACTACCCCAAATACAACGTGTGTGAAGCAAGAGCTTCCTGTGACAACCGGAAGTTGTTAAAAACAGCCTAGAGCTATTGTCATATGGCCACCTGCAGATAGTGAAAATTACTCAACTCAACCATGTGTCATTCAGTCAATTATTAAGGTAGAGACTTCTTATTCAGGATTCTGTTTATGTCTACCCCAAAGACAACGTGTGTTGAGTAAGAACTTTCTGTGACAACCGGAAGTGGTTAAAAACAGCCTAGAGCTTTTGTCATATTTCAACATGACGGAGAGTAAAGTCAGTCAGGAGTCCCTGACCTTGTCTTCTCTCAAGAAGATGTCTGGTAGGCCCATTTAAATACCTTTTTTTGGACATTTCAAGATAGCAGATGTTTGAGTTGGGTCTATTAACACAGCTGTGAGTTGTTATTTTTTTCATTTTTTCATTTTTGACAAAATGAGCAGTCCTGGAAGTGACAGATTTTGACTCATATTGAGTGATAAGACTGAGCAATTTAGAAAATCCCTTAGCCTTTCGACTAATTTTGGGTTAGTTGGACTAATTTTGGGTTAGTTCTCTCAAGAAGAACTAACCAATCTCAACATGACAGAAAGTAAGACAGGGAAACCAATCTCAACATGACAGAAAGTAAGACAGGAGAACCTATTTCAACATGACAGAGAGTCAGTCAGGAGTCCCTGACCTTATCTTCTCTCAAGAAGATGTCTGGTAGGCCCATTTAAATACCTTTTTTGGACATTTCAAGATAGCAGATGTTTGAGTTGGGTCTATTAACACAGCTGTGAGTTGTTAATTTTTTCATTTTTTCATTTTTGACAAAATGAGCACTCCTGGAAGTGACAGATTTTGACTCATATTGAGTGATAAGATTGAGCTATTTAAAAACACTTTTTCAACATTTCAAGATAGCAGTTAGTTCAGTTTGATCTTAATAAAGACAGCTGTATCATTTTTTTATTCATTTTGACATATTGTTTGGGACCACTTTCTTTGCTATGTTTGAAGGCTGTCAGCTTCTTCTCAGGAGGAGAATCACTTAGCCTTTCAACTAATTTTCAAATGATAGGATGCCTATTTAAAAACACCTTTTCAACATTTCAAGATAGCAGTTAGTTCAGTTTGATCTTATTAAAGACAAATGAATCCACTGTGTCTGCCTTTCCACTGTGAAGACAGGTTCTACTGCCCCCTGCTGTCTGTTGATGGTACTACTACTAGACACAGCGGCAGAATAAATTAAACTAGACATTTGTTTTCATCTCAAAACCAGAGAGCAACCGCTGTCCGGTGAAGTCCACACAAAGCGTATTGCAGGTAACCAAACAGTTAGGTGACCTGCAGCACGGTCAAAGCAAAATATATGTTTCAGACGTTTTAGGGACGACAAAACGACTATTGCTTTAAAACGACACAGAGAGTTCAGCACCTACAGTTACGATCTGTCTTTAATTTTGCCCTTTTTTAAAACCATAAATTTGGATTAGCACAGCTAACACAGCTAGCACAGCTAACACAGCTAGCACAGCTAACGCAGCTAGCACAGCTAACACAGCTAACACAGCTAGCACAGCTAACACAGCTAACACAGCTAGCACAGCTAACACAGCTAGCACAGCCAACACAATCAAAGGAAGCCAAATGCTCACTGGCTTCCCTTGCCTTCAACGCTACGGGCAGCAACAATGTTATACTCTTTATGACCAGACAGCATCAGACAGGACTGAGACAGACTGTTTCACTGTCCAGACAGCATCAGACAGGACTGAGACAGACTGTTTCACTGACCGGACAGCATCAGACAGGACTGAGACAGACTGTTTCACTGACCGGACAGCATCAGACAGGACTGAGACAGACTGTTTCACTGACCAGACAGGACTGAGACAAACTGTTTCACTTATCAGACAGGACTGAGACAGACTATTTCACTGACCAGACAGCATCAGACAGGACTGAGACTACCCCAAATACAACGTGTGTGAAGCAAGAGCTTCCTGTGACAACCGGAAGTTGTTAAAAACAGCCTAGAGCTATTGTCATATGGCCACCTGCAGATAGTGAAAATTACTCAACTCAACCATGTGTCATTCAGTCAATTATTAAGGTAGAGACTTCTTATTCAGGATTCTGTTTATGTCTACCCCAAAGACAACGTGTGTTGAGTAAGAACTTTCTGTGACAACCGGAAGTGGTTAAAAACAGCCTAGAGCTTTTGTCATATTTCAACATGACGGAGAGTAAAGTCAGTCAGGAGTCCCTGACCTTGTCTTCTCTCAAGAAGATGTCTGGTAGGCCCATTTAAATACCTTTTTTTGGACATTTCAAGATAGCAGATGTTTGAGTTGGGTCTATTAACACAGCTGTGAGTTGTTATTTTTTTCATTTTTTCATTTTTGACAAAATGAGCAGTCCTGGAAGTGACAGATTTTGACTCATATTGAGTGATAAGACTGAGCAATTTAGAAAATCCCTTAGCCTTTCGACTAATTTTGGGTTAGTTGGACTAATTTTGGGTTAGTTCTCTCAAGAAGAACTAACCAATCTCAACATGACAGAAAGTAAGACAGGGAAACCAATCTCAACATGACAGAAAGTAAGACAGGAGAACCTATTTCAACATGACAGAGAGTCAGTCAGGAGTCCCTGACCTTATCTTCTCTCAAGAAGATGTCTGGTAGGCCCATTTAAATACCTTTTTTGGACATTTCAAGATAGCAGATGTTTGAGTTGGGTCTATTAACACAGCTGTGAGTTGTTAATTTTTTCATTTTTTCATTTTTGACAAAATGAGCAGTCCTGGAAGTGACAGATTTTGACTCATATTGAGTGATAAGATTGAGCTATTTAAAAACACTTTTTCAACATTTCAAGATAGCAGTTAGTTCAGTTTGATCTTATTAAAGACAGCTGTATCATTTTTTATTCATTTTGACATATTGTTTGGGACCACTTTCTTTGCTATGTTTGAAGGCTGTCAGCTTCTTCTCAGGAGGAGAATCACTTAGCCTTTCAACTAATTTTCAAATGATAGGATGCCTATTTAAAAACACCTTTTCAACATTTCAAGATAGCAGTTAGTTCAGTTTGATCTTATTAAAGACAAATGAATCCACTGTGTCTGCCTTTCCACTGTGAAGACAGGTTCTACTGCCCCCTGCTGTCTGTTGATGGTACTACTACTAGACACAGCGGCAGAATAAATTAAACTAGACATTTGTTTTCATCTCAAAACCAGAGAGCAACCGCTGTCCGGTGAAGTCCACACAAAGCGTATTGCAGGTAACCAAACAGTTAGGTGACCTGCAGCACGGTCAAAGCAAAATATATGTTTCAGACGTTTTAGGGACGACAAAACGACTATTGCTTTAAAACGACACAGAGAGTTCAGCACCTACAGTTACGATCTGTCTTTAATTTTGCCCTTTTTTAAAACCATAAATTTGGATTAGCACAGCTAACACAGCTAGCACAGCTAACACAGCTAGCACAGCTAACGCAGCTAGCACAGCTAACACAGCTAACACAGCTAGCACAGCTAACACAGCTAACACAGCTAGCACAGCTAACACAGCTAGCACAGCCAACACAATCAAAGGAAGCCAAATGCTCACTGGCTTCCCTTGCCTTCAACGCTACGGGCAGCAACAATGTTATACTCTTTATGACCAGACAGCATCAGACAGGACTGAGACAGACTGTTTCACTGTCCAGACAGCATCAGACAGGACTGAGACAGACTGTTTCACTGACCGGACAGCATCAGACAGGACTGAGACAGACTGTTTCACTGACCGGACAGCATCAGACAGGACTGAGACAGACTGTTTCACTGACCAGACAGGACTGAGACAAACTGTTTCACTTATCAGACAGGACTGAGACAGACTATTTCACTGACCAGACAGCATCAGACAGGACTGAGACTACCCCAAATACAACGTGTGTGAAGCAAGAGCTTCCTGTGACAACCGGAAGTTGTTAAAAACAGCCTAGAGCTATTGTCATATGGCCACCTGCAGATAGTGAAAATTACTCAACTCAACCATGTGTCATTCAGTCAATTATTAAGGTAGAGACTTCTTATTCAGGATTCTGTTTATGTCTACCCCAAAGACAACGTGTGTTGAGTAAGAACTTTCTGTGACAACCGGAAGTGGTTAAAAACAGCCTAGAGCTTTTGTCATATTTCAACATGACGGAGAGTAAAGTCAGTCAGGAGTCCCTGACCTTGTCTTCTCTCAAGAAGATGTCTGGTAGGCCCATTTAAATACCTTTTTTTGGACATTTCAAGATAGCAGATGTTTGAGTTGGGTCTATTAACACAGCTGTGAGTTGTTATTTTTTTCATTTTTTCATTTTTGACAAAATGAGCAGTCCTGGAAGTGACAGATTTTGACTCATATTGAGTGATAAGACTGAGCAATTTAGAAAATCCCTTAGCCTTTCGACTAATTTTGGGTTAGTTGGACTAATTTTGGGTTAGTTCTCTCAAGAAGAACTAACCAATCTCAACATGACAGAAAGTAAGACAGGGAAACCAATCTCAACATGACAGAAAGTAAGACAGGAGAACCTATTTCAACATGACAGAGAGTCAGTCAGGAGTCCCTGACCTTATCTTCTCTCAAGAAGATGTCTGGTAGGCCCATTTAAATACCTTTTTTGGACATTTCAAGATAGCAGATGTTTGAGTTGGGTCTATTAACACAGCTGTGAGTTGTTAATTTTTTCATTTTTTCATTTTTGACAAAATGAGCACTCCTGGAAGTGACAGATTTTGACTCATATTGAGTGATAAGATTGAGCTATTTAAAAACACTTTTTCAACATTTCAAGATAGCAGTTAGTTCAGTTTGATCTTAATAAAGACAGCTGTATCATTTTTTTATTCATTTTGACATATTGTTTGGGACCACTTTCTTTGCTATGTTTGAAGGCTGTCAGCTTCTTCTCAGGAGGAGAATCACTTAGCCTTTCAACTAATTTTCAAATGATAGGATGCCTATTTAAAAACACCTTTTCAACATTTCAAGATAGCAGTTAGTTCAGTTTGATCTTATTAAAGACAAATGAATCCACTGTGTCTGCCTTTCCACTGTGAAGACAGGTTCTACTGCCCCCTGCTGTCTGTTGATGGTACTACTACTAGACACAGCGGCAGAATAAATTAAACTAGACATTTGTTTTCATCTCAAAACCAGAGAGCAACCGCTGTCCGGTGAAGTCCACACAAAGCGTATTGCAGGTAACCAAACAGTTAGGTGACCTGCAGCACGGTCAAAGCAAAATATATGTTTCAGACGTTTTAGGGACGACAAAACGACTATTGCTTTAAAACGACACAGAGAGTTCAGCACCTACAGTTACGATCTGTCTTTAATTTTGCCCTTTTTTAAAACCATAAATTTGGATTAGCACAGCTAACACAGCTAGCACAGCTAACACAGCTAGCACAGCTAACGCAGCTAGCACAGCTAACACAGCTAACACAGCTAGCACAGCTAACACAGCTAACACAGCTAGCACAGCTAACACAGCTAGCACAGCCAACACAATCAAAGGAAGCCAAATGCTCACTGGCTTCCCTTGCCTTCAACGCTACGGGCAGCAACAATGTTATACTCTTTATGACCAGACAGCATCAGACAGGACTGAGACAGACTGTTTCACTGTCCAGACAGCATCAGACAGGACTGAGACAGACTGTTTCACTGACCGGACAGCATCAGACAGGACTGAGACAGACTGTTTCACTGACCGGACAGCATCAGACAGGACTGAGACAGACTGTTTCACTGACCAGACAGGACTGAGACAAACTGTTTCACTTATCAGACAGGACTGAGACAGACTATTTCACTGACCAGACAGCATCAGACAGGACTGAGACTACCCCAAATACAACGTGTGTGAAGCAAGAGCTTCCTGTGACAACCGGAAGTTGTTAAAAACAGCCTAGAGCTATTGTCATATGGCCACCTGCAGATAGTGAAAATTACTCAACTCAACCATGTGTCATTCAGTCAATTATTAAGGTAGAGACTTCTTATTCAGGATTCTGTTTATGTCTACCCCAAAGACAACGTGTGTTGAGTAAGAACTTTCTGTGACAACCGGAAGTGGTTAAAAACAGCCTAGAGCTTTTGTCATATTTCAACATGACGGAGAGTAAAGTCAGTCAGGAGTCCCTGACCTTGTCTTCTCTCAAGAAGATGTCTGGTAGGCCCATTTAAATACCTTTTTTTGGACATTTCAAGATAGCAGATGTTTGAGTTGGGTCTATTAACACAGCTGTGAGTTGTTATTTTTTTCATTTTTTCATTTTTGACAAAATGAGCAGTCCTGGAAGTGACAGATTTTGACTCATATTGAGTGATAAGACTGAGCAATTTAGAAAATCCCTTAGCCTTTCGACTAATTTTGGGTTAGTTGGACTAATTTTGGGTTAGTTCTCTCAAGAAGAACTAACCAATCTCAACATGACAGAAAGTAAGACAGGGAAACCAATCTCAACATGACAGAAAGTAAGACAGGAGAACCTATTTCAACATGACAGAGAGTCAGTCAGGAGTCCCTGACCTTATCTTCTCTCAAGAAGATGTCTGGTAGGCCCATTTAAATACCTTTTTTGGACATTTCAAGATAGCAGATGTTTGAGTTGGGTCTATTAACACAGCTGTGAGTTGTTAATTTTTTCATTTTTTCATTTTTGACAAAATGAGCACTCCTGGAAGTGACAGATTTTGACTCATATTGAGTGATAAGATTGAGCTATTTAAAAACACTTTTTCAACATTTCAAGATAGCAGTTAGTTCAGTTTGATCTTAATAAAGACAGCTGTATCATTTTTTTATTCATTTTGACATATTGTTTGGGACCACTTTCTTTGCTATGTTTGAAGGCTGTCAGCTTCTTCTCAGGAGGAGAATCACTTAGCCTTTCAACTAATTTTCAAATGATAGGATGCCTATTTAAAAACACCTTTTCAACATTTCAAGATAGCAGTTAGTTCAGTTTGATCTTATTAAAGACAAATGAATCCACTGTGTCTGCCTTTCCACTGTGAAGACAGGTTCTACTGCCCCCTGCTGTCTGTTGATGGTACTACTACTAGACACAGCGGCAGAATAAATTAAACTAGACATTTGTTTTCATCTCAAAACCAGAGAGCAACCGCTGTCCGGTGAAGTCCACACAAAGCGTATTGCAGGTAACCAAACAGTTAGGTGACCTGCAGCACGGTCAAAGCAAAATATATGTTTCAGACGTTTTAGGGACGACAAAACGACTATTGCTTTAAAACGACACAGAGAGTTCAGCACCTACAGTTACGATCTGTCTTTAATTTTGCCCTTTTTTAAAACCATAAATTTGGATTAGCACAGCTAACACAGCTAGCACAGCTAACACAGCTAGCACAGCTAACGCAGCTAGCACAGCTAACACAGCTAACACAGCTAGCACAGCTAACACAGCTAACACAGCTAGCACAGCTAACACAGCTAGCACAGCCAACACAATCAAAGGAAGCCAAATGCTCACTGGCTTCCCTTGCCTTCAACGCTACGGGCAGCAACAATGTTATACTCTTTATGACCAGACAGCATCAGACAGGACTGAGACAGACTGTTTCACTGTCCAGACAGCATCAGACAGGACTGAGACAGACTGTTTCACTGACCGGACAGCATCAGACAGGACTGAGACAGACTGTTTCACTGACCGGACAGCATCAGACAGGACTGAGACAGACTGTTTCACTGACCAGACAGGACTGAGACAAACTGTTTCACTTATCAGACAGGACTGAGACAGACTATTTCACTGACCAGACAGCATCAGACAGGACTGAGACTACCCCAAATACAACGTGTGTGAAGCAAGAGCTTCCTGTGACAACCGGAAGTTGTTAAAAACAGCCTAGAGCTATTGTCATATGGCCACCTGCAGATAGTGAAAATTACTCAACTCAACCATGTGTCATTCAGTCAATTATTAAGGTAGAGACTTCTTATTCAGGATTCTGTTTATGTCTACCCCAAAGACAACGTGTGTTGAGTAAGAACTTTCTGTGACAACCGGAAGTGGTTAAAAACAGCCTAGAGCTTTTGTCATATTTCAACATGACGGAGAGTAAAGTCAGTCAGGAGTCCCTGACCTTGTCTTCTCTCAAGAAGATGTCTGGTAGGCCCATTTAAATACCTTTTTTTGGACATTTCAAGATAGCAGATGTTTGAGTTGGGTCTATTAACACAGCTGTGAGTTGTTATTTTTTTCATTTTTTCATTTTTGACAAAATGAGCAGTCCTGGAAGTGACAGATTTTGACTCATATTGAGTGATAAGACTGAGCAATTTAGAAAATCCCTTAGCCTTTCGACTAATTTTGGGTTAGTTGGACTAATTTTGGGTTAGTTCTCTCAAGAAGAACTAACCAATCTCAACATGACAGAAAGTAAGACAGGGAAACCAATCTCAACATGACAGAAAGTAAGACAGGAGAACCTATTTCAACATGACAGAGAGTCAGTCAGGAGTCCCTGACCTTATCTTCTCTCAAGAAGATGTCTGGTAGGCCCATTTAAATACCTTTTTTGGACATTTCAAGATAGCAGATGTTTGAGTTGGGTCTATTAACACAGCTGTGAGTTGTTAATTTTTTCATTTTTTCATTTTTGACAAAATGAGCACTCCTGGAAGTGACAGATTTTGACTCATATTGAGTGATAAGATTGAGCTATTTAAAAACACTTTTTCAACATTTCAAGATAGCAGTTAGTTCAGTTTGATCTTAATAAAGACAGCTGTATCATTTTTTTATTCATTTTGACATATTGTTTGGGACCACTTTCTTTGCTATGTTTGAAGGCTGTCAGCTTCTTCTCAGGAGGAGAATCACTTAGCCTTTCAACTAATTTTCAAATGATAGGATGCCTATTTAAAAACACCTTTTCAACATTTCAAGATAGCAGTTAGTTCAGTTTGATCTTATTAAAGACAAATGAATCCACTGTGTCTGCCTTTCCACTGTGAAGACAGGTTCTACTGCCCCCTGCTGTCTGTTGATGGTACTACTACTAGACACAGCGGCAGAATAAATTAAACTAGACATTTGTTTTCATCTCAAAACCAGAGAGCAACCGCTGTCCGGTGAAGTCCACACAAAGCGTATTGCATGTAACCAAACAGTTAGGTGACCTGCAGCATGGTCAAAGCAAAATATATGTTTGACGTTTTAGGGACGACAAAACGACTATTGCTTTAAAACGACACAGAGAGTTCAGCACCTACAGTTACGATCTGTCTTTAATTTTGCCCTTTTTTAAAACCATAAACTTGGATTAGCACAGCTAACACAGCTAGCACAGCTAACACAGCTAGCACAGCTAACACAGTTAGCACAGTTAGCACAGCTAACACAGCTAACACAGCTAACACCGCTAACACAGTTAGCACAGCTAACACAGCTAGCACAGCCAACACAATCAAAGGAAGCCAAATGCTCACTGGCTTCCCTTGCCTTCAACGCTACGGGCAGCAACAATGTTATACTCTTTATGACCAGACAGCATCAGACAGGACTGAGACAGACTGTTTCACTGTCCAGACAGCATCAGACAGGACTGAGACAGACTGTTTCACTGACCGGACAGCATCAGACAGGACTGAGACAGACTGTTTCACTGACCGGACAGCATCAGACAGGACTGAGACAGACTGTTTCACTGACCAGACAGGACTGAGACAAACTGTTTCACTTATCAGACAGGACTGAGACAGACTGTTTCACTGACCAGACAGCATCAGACAGGACTGAGACTACCCCAAATACAACGTGTGTGAAGCAAGAGCTTCCTGTGACAACCGGAAGTTGTTAAAAACAGCCTAGAGCTATTGTCATATGGCCACCTGCAGATAGTGAAAATTACTCAACTCAACCATGTGTCATTCAGTCAATTATTAAGGTAGAGACTTCTTATTCAGGATTCTGTTTATGTCTACCCCAAAGACAACGTGTGTTGAGTAAGAACTTTCTGTGACAACCGGAAGTGGTTAAAAACAGCCTAGAGCTTTTGTCATATTTCAACATGACGGAGAGTAAAGTCAGTCAGGAGTCCCTGACCTTGTCTTCTCTCAAGAAGATGTCTGGTAGGCCCATTTAAATACCTTTTTTTGGACATTTCAAGATAGCAGATGTTTGAGTTGGGTCTATTAACACAGCTGTGAGTTGTTATTTTTTTCATTTTTTCATTTTTGACAAAATGAGCAGTCCTGGAAGTGACAGATTTTGACTCATATTGAGTGATAAGACTGAGCAATTTAGAAAATCCCTTAGCCTTTCGACTAATTTTGGGTTAGTTGGACTAATTTTGGGTTAGTTCTCTCAAGAAGAACTAACCAATCTCAACATGACAGAAAGTAAGACAGGGAAACCAATCTCAACATGACAGAAAGTAAGACAGGAGAACCTATTTCAACATGACAGAGAGTCAGTCAGGAGTCCCTGACCTTATCTTCTCTCAAGAAGATGTCTGGTAGGCCCATTTAAATACCTTTTTTGGACATTTCAAGATAGCAGATGTTTGAGTTGGGTCTATTAACACAGCTGTGAGTTGTTAATTTTTTCATTTTTTCATTTTTGACAAAATGAGCACTCCTGGAAGTGACAGATTTTGACTCATATTGAGTGATAAGATTGAGCTATTTAAAAACACTTTTTCAACATTTCAAGATAGCAGTTAGTTCAGTTTGATCTTATTAAAGACAGCTGTATCATTTTTTTATTCATTTTGATATATTGTTTGGGACCACTTTCTTTGCTATGTTTGAAGGCTGTCAGCTTCTTCTCAGGAGGAGAATCACTTAGCCTTTCAACTAATTTTCAAATGATAGGATGCCTATTTAAAAACACCTTTTCAACATTTCAAGATAGCAGTTAGTTCAGTTTGATCTTATTAAAGACAAATGAATCCACTGTGTCTGCCTTTCCACTGTGAAGACAGGTTCTACTGCCCCCTGCTGTCTGTTGATGGTACTACTACTAGACACAGCGGCAGAATAAATTAAACTAGACATTTGTTTTCATCTCAAAACCAGAGAGCAACCGCTGTCCGGTGAAGTCCACACAAAGCGTATTGCAGGTAACCAAACAGTTAGGTGACCTGCAGCACGGTCAAAGCAAAATATATGTTTCAGACGTTTTAGGGACGACAAAACGACTATTGCTTTAAAACGACACAGAGAGTTCAGCACCTACAGTTACGATCTGTCTTTAATTTTGCCCTTTTTTAAAACCATAAATTTGGATTAGCACAGCTAACACAGCTAGCACAGCTAACACAGCTAGCACAGCTAACGCAGCTAGCACAGCTAACACAGCTAACACAGCTAGCACAGCTAACACAGCTAACACAGCTAGCACAGCTAGCACAGCCAACACAATCAAAGGAAGCCAAATGCTCACTGGCTTCCCTTGCCTTCAACGCTACGGGCAGCAACAATGTTATACTCTTTATGACCAGACAGCATCAGACAGGACTGAGACAGACTGTTTCACTGTCCAGACAGCATCAGACAGGACTGAGACAGACTGTTTCACTGACCGGACAGCATCAGACAGGACTGAGACAGACTGTTTCACTGACCGGACAGCATCAGACAGGACTGAGACAGACTGTTTCACTGACCAGACAGGACTGAGACAAACTGTTTCACTTATCAGACAGGACTGAGACAGACTATTTCACTGACCAGACAGCATCAGACAGGACTGAGACTACCCCAAATACAACGTGTGTGAAGCAAGAGCTTCCTGTGACAACCGGAAGTTGTTAAAAACAGCCTAGAGCTATTGTCATATGGCCACCTGCAGATAGTGAAAATTACTCAACTCAACCATGTGTCATTCAGTCAATTATTAAGGTAGAGACTTCTTATTCAGGATTCTGTTTATGTCTACCCCAAAGACAACGTGTGTTGAGTAAGAACTTTCTGTGACAACCGGAAGTGGTTAAAAACAGCCTAGAGCTTTTGTCATATTTCAACATGACGGAGAGTAAAGTCAGTCAGGAGTCCCTGACCTTGTCTTCTCTCAAGAAGATGTCTGGTAGGCCCATTTAAATACCTTTTTTTGGACATTTCAAGATAGCAGATGTTTGAGTTGGGTCTATTAACACAGCTGTGAGTTGTTATTTTTTTCATTTTTTCATTTTTGACAAAATGAGCAGTCCTGGAAGTGACAGATTTTGACTCATATTGAGTGATAAGACTGAGCAATTTAGAAAATCCCTTAGCCTTTCGACTAATTTTGGGTTAGTTGGACTAATTTTGGGTTAGTTCTCTCAAGAAGAACTAACCAATCTCAACATGACAGAAAGTAAGACAGGGAAACCAATCTCAACATGACAGAAAGTAAGACAGGAGAACCTATTTCAACATGACAGAGAGTCAGTCAGGAGTCCCTGACCTTATCTTCTCTCAAGAAGATGTCTGGTAGGCCCATTTAAATACCTTTTTTGGACATTTCAAGATAGCAGATGTTTGAGTTGGGTCTATTAACACAGCTGTGAGTTGTTAATTTTTTCATTTTTTCATTTTTGACAAAATGAGCACTCCTGGAAGTGACAGATTTTGACTCATATTGAGTGATAAGATTGAGCTATTTAAAAACACTTTTTCAACATTTCAAGATAGCAGTTAGTTCAGTTTGATCTTATTAAAGACAGCTGTATCATTTTTTTATTCATTTTGACATATTGTTTGGGACCACTTTCTTTGCTATGTTTGAAGGCTGTCAGCTTCTTCTCAGGAGGAGAATCACTTAGCCTTTCAACTAATTTTCAAATGATAGGATGCCTATTTAAAAACACCTTTTCAACATTTCAAGATAGCAGTTAGTTCAGTTTGATCTTATTAAAGACAAATGAATCCACTGTGTCTGCCTTTCCACTGTGAAGACAGGTTCTACTGCCCCCTGCTGTCTGTTGATGGTACTACTACTAGACACAGCGGCAGAATAAATTAAACTAGACATTTGTTTTCATCTCAAAACCAGAGAGCAACCGCTGTCCGGTGAAGTCCACACAAAGCGTATTGCAGGTAACCAAACAGTTAGGTGACCTGCAGCACGGTCAAAGCAAAATATATGTTTCAGACGTTTTAGGGACGACAAAACGACTATTGCTTTAAAACGACACAGAGAGTTCAGCACCTACAGTTACGATCTGTCTTTAATTTTGCCCTTTTTTAAAACCATAAATTTGGATTAGCACAGCTAACACAGCTAGCACAGCTAACACAGCTAGCACAGCTAGCACAGCTAACGCAGCTAGCACAGCTAACACAGCTAACACAGCTAGCACAGCTAACACAGCTAACACAGCTAGCACAGCAAACACAGCTAGCACAGCCAACACAATCAAAGGAAGCCAAATGCTCACTGGCTTCCCTTGCCTTCAACGCTACGGGCAGCAACAATGTTATACTCTTTATGACCAGACAGCATCAGACAGGACTGAGACAGACTGTTTCACTGTCCAGACAGCATCAGACAGGACTGAGACAGACTGTTTCACTGACCAGACAGGACTGAGACAAACTGTTTCACTTATCAGACAGGACTGAGACAGACTATTTCACTGACCAGACAGCATCAGACAGGACTGAGACTACCCCAAAGACAACGTGTGTGAAGCAAGAGCTTCCTGTGACAACCGGAAGTTGTTAAAAACAGCCTAGAGCTATTGTCATATGGCCACCTGCAGATAGTGAAAATTACGCAACTCAACCATGTGTCATTCAGTCAATTATTAAGGTAGAGACTTCTTATTCAGGATTCTGTTTATGTCTACCCCAAAGACAACGTGTGTTGAGTAAGAACTTTCTGTGACAACCGGAAGTGGTTAAAAACAGCCTAGAGCTTTTGTCATATTTCAACATGAAGGAGAGTAAAGTCAGTCAGGAGTCCCTGACCTTGTCTTCTCTCAAGAAGATGTCTGGTAGGCCCATTTAAATACCTTTTTTGGACATTTCAAGATAGCAGATGTTTGAGTTGGGTCTATTAACACAGCTGTGAGTTGTTATTTTTTTCATTTTTTCATTTTTGACAAAATGAGCAGTCCTGGAAGTGACAGATTTTGACTCATATTGAGTGATAAGACTGAGCTATTTAGAAAATCCCTTAGCCTTTCGACTAATTTTGGGTTAGTTGGACTAATTTTGGGTTAGTTCTCTCAAGAAGAACTAGCCAATCTCAACATGACAGAAAGTAAGACAGGAGAACCTATTTCAACATGACAGAGAGTCAGTCAGGTGTCCCTGACCTTATCTTCTCTCAAGAAGATGTCTGGTAGGCCCATTTAAATACCTTTTTTGGACATTTCAAGATAGCAGATGTTTGAGTTGGGTCTATTAACACAGCTGTGTGTTGTTAATTTTTTCATTTTTTCATTTTTGACAAAATGAGCAGTCCTGGAAGTGACAGATTTTGACTCATATTGAGTGATAAGATTGAGCTATTTAAAAACACTTTTTCAACATTTCAAGATAGCAGTTAGTTCAGTTTGATCTTATTAAAGACAGCTGTATATTCTTTTTTTTGACCCAAAAATATTCTATGTTCACGCCCACTTTTTTTGCACTATGTTTGAAGGCTGTCAACTTCTTGTCAGGAGGAGAATCACTTAGCCTTTCAACTTATTTTCAAATGATAGGATGCCTATTTAAAAACACTTTTTCAACATTTCAAGATAGCAGTTAGTTCAGTTTGATCTTATTAAAGACAGCTGTATCATTTTTTTATTCATTTTGACATATTGTTTGGGACCACTTTCTTTGCTATGTTTGAAGGCTGTCAGCTTCTTCTCAGGAGGAGAATCACTTAGCCTTTCAACTAATTTTCAAATGATAGGATGCCTATTAAAAAACACCTTTTCAACATTTCAAGATAGCAGTTAGTTCAGTTTGATCTTATTAAAGACAAATGAATCCACTGTGTCTGCCTTTCCACTGTGAAGACAGGTTCTACTGCCCCCTGCAGTCTGTTGATGGTACTACTACTAGACACAGCGGCAGAATAAATTAAACTAGACATTTGTTTTCATCTCAAAACCAGAGAGCAACCGCTGTCCGGTGAAGTCCACACAAAGCGTATTGCATGTAACCAAACAGTTAGGTGACCTGCAGCACGGTCAAAGCAAAATATATTTCAGACGTTTTAGGGACGACAAAACGACTATTGCTTTAAAACGACACACAGAGTTCAGCACCTACAGTTACGATCTGTCTTTAATTTTGCCCTTTTTTAAAACCATAAATTTGGATTAGCACAGCTAACACAGCTAGCACAGCTAACACAGCTAGCACAGCTAGCACAGCTAACGCAGCTAGCACAGCTAACACAGCTAGCACAGCTGACACAGCTAACACAGATAGCACAGCCAACACAATCAAAGGAAGCCAAATGCTCACTGGCTTCCCTTGCCTTCAACGCTACGGGCAGCAACAATGTTATACTCTTTATGACCAGACAGCATCAGACAGGACTGAGACAGACTGTTTCACTGACCAGACAGGACTGAGACAAACTGTTTCACTTATCAGACAGGACTGAGACAGACTATTTCACTGACCAGACAGCATCAGACAGGACTGAGACTACCCCAAAGACAACGTGTGTGAAGCAAGTTTGAGGGATCCCTCGTGCACCATTTACCCAGGTCATCAGGAGCCAGGTAATTTACCCAGGTCGTCAGTCACCAAGTGAAGATTCACATCCCCATCGCCAAATGTGGTGGTTCATTTCTTTAACCTGTCTGGGAATGTGGGACGCTTGCGTCCCACCCTAGTCAACAGCCAGTGGAATCGCATTGCGCGAAATACAAATATATGCTATAACTTCAATTTCTCAAACATATGACTATTTTACACCATTTTATAGATACACCTCTCCTGAATCGAACCACGTTGTCCGATTTCAAAAAGGCTTTACAGCAAAAGCAAAACATTAGATTATGTTAGGAGAGTACCCTGCCAAAAAAAAATCAGACTGCCATTTTCAAAGCAACTAGCATGCATCACAAATACCCAAAACACAGCTAAATGCAGCACTAACCTTTGACAATCTTCATCAGATGACACTCCTAGAACATCATGTTACACAATACATGCATTTATTGTTCGATAAAGTTCATATTTATATATAAAAACAGCATTTTACATCGGCGCGTGACGTTCAGAAAATATTTTCCCTCAAATGCTTCCGGTGAATGAGAGCTACAATTTACAAAATTACTATTCGAAAACATTGTTAAAATGTAATATTGTCATTCAAAGAATTATAGATTAACATCTCCTGAATGCAACCGTATTGCCAGATTTAAAAATAATTTTACTGGGAAATCACACTTTGCAATAAACGACGTGGTATGCTCAGAAAAATAGGCTAGGCGATACATGTTAGCGCCATCTTGGAGCCATCTAAAATCAAATATACTATTGTAAATATTCCCTTACCTTTGATTATCTTCATCAGAAGGCACTTCCAGGAATTCCAGGTCCACAACAAATGTAGTTTTGTTTGAAAAAGTTAATTTATATCCCAATAGTTCCTTCTTCTTAGCGCGTTCCGAAGGCTACTCATAATGTACTGAAGCGCGCGGGACTTGTCGTCATGAATGTGCAAAAAATATATATTTACGTTCGTTCAAACATGTCAAACATTGTATAACAGAAATCTTTAGGTCCTTTTTCAACCAGAGCTTCAATAATATTCAAGGCGGACGATTGCATTGTCTTACTAAACGTTTCGGAACAAAAGGGTTCCCATGGGCGCCCGCGTCATAGTAGTAATGAACCTCCCCCTGTGACCAACTTCCCAAGCCTCTCTTTGGGTCAGTTTCTACCATAGAAGACTCAAACCACTTTGTAAAGACTGTTGACATCTAGTGGAAGCCTTAGGAAGTGCTAAATGATTAATAAGTCCCTGTGTGTTTCAATGGCAAAGGCTTGAAAGTGATTCCACACATCAGATTTCCACTTCCTGTTCCACACCATTCAAACAGTTTTAGAAACTTTAGTGTTTTCTATCCAAATCGACTAATTATATGCATATTCTAGTTACTGTGCAGGAGTATTAACCAGATTAAATCGGGTACGTTTTTTATCCGGCCGTGCAAATACTGCCCCCTATCCCCAACAGGTTTTAATATCAATTGAGGAGACAAACTTATCACACAAGTCAGAGTTATTCTTAAACTAAATCTTTATTCACTTATAAGGGAGCAGGGCAATACAACGTACACATATAAAGTGAATCAATTGAGTGCCCTACGATAATGATGGCTGGTGGACCCAGGGGACAAAAGTACAAAGGTCTTTTATAGCCCTTTCAACCTACATAACGAACAGATGTATAGAACGGGTCACAAGGTTAAGATTTGTATGAAAGATACTTATAATTCTCAGCAGACAGTATCTGCTATAAAAACAGTACTCTTTGTGTAGAGACCAGGGTCTGGCCCTGGGGTCATCTCTCCCTGGTACCATATAGAACAGAAACATTAACTCATGCTCTGGAATGCGGTCTCTTTAGGTTTTATCACCCAAAAGACATTGTAAATCTCCTGTCAGTGTTTTCTCCCAGAGGCCCATCCTCAGTAGAACACACAGACACAATAGTTCTAAGAACCCTCTATTCTGTTGCATAAAACAACCATTTGATGTAATGAAAGTATTATAACATAATCTTGCAATTTTACTCTGTGTCCACTGAAAGTTGACTAGTAACAACAACTGGGACCTAAAAGACACCCACCATGAGACCCACTAAATCTGCCCAAGAAGAGGCAAACAAAAGAAAAACCCACACCAAACTTAAAGACAGGAAGCAAACCAAAAAGGTGGAGCAACTAAAAGGTGTTGACTCTCCACATGTATCAAGACAACTGGAGCACTGGGCCAGACACTCTTAAATAGAATCTGGACCAGCTCAGGTGAAACACCTTCCCACTAACGAGATGGACAAGCCAGCACAGGTGTAACACATACTGACTAACGAGGTGACACCAATCAGTGCGTCCTACGTGCTAACGAGCTAGACGTGCTAACGAGCTAGACGTGCAAAAATCCAAACCTCAAAACATAAATGGAAAAATCAAAGACTGTAACACCGTAAGAGAATGCTTACCACCAACAGAAAATAACTTCTATTTCACATTATAATCAACTACAATGCTTCACCTTCACCAATATAAACATGGTGTCTACTGGCTGTCAACAATTAAAAACAAGAAAAAAACGTATTTTTTCCCCACTAGCTTCTAGAACTCTCGTCCCCTTGGAACGAGCCCGAACAAAACTCATCTTTAATACGGAAAAACGTGCAGTCACAATAAGATCCATGGCAACTCACTGGCTAAACGCAAAACACAAATCTTTTTGACTGTCCAACCTTGAGACAATCAGAAACTAAATTGTCCTCACCATGGACACAAGCACCAAAAAACGCAGTTGTTTTGACAAGTAGCAATAAATCACTGATATCGATTAGGGGGGAAATTAGGTTGTACGTGCTGTTGAAACTAGCACAACTAAAAAAACACATGGAAATGGGAGATATATTTCACCTCACTGGTTAGAGGACAACCTGCAGAAGACAGTCAGCTACATTTTGGAGTGATGCATTTAAATGTAGGGGTCACTAAACAAAGGAACACAACACTTATTTGTCATCACTCATTGATATCATGTTGAAATCAATTGCGTGAGAGGAGGGAGATGAGGTTGCACGTCCTGTTAAAACTAACAGCTCAAAAACCACACGGAATCTGGGAATAATGTGTACATCACTGGTTAGACAATTTGTAGAAAACAGCTAGCTACATTTTGAAGTGTTGCATTTTGATTCAAGTGGGTCACCAACATGGTAAGTGTAACAACTCTTTTTGTTAGTTACTTTTTGTTAAATCTCATAAATAGTAACTCTTCCAATTCAGAGCCTGGATTTTCCCCCTGAGGCTAATATCCATATCATGTTGAAATCAATAGAACAGGGGACAAACGTTTAGGGTTCTACATTGTGACATCATTAAAATACTCCTACTACAATGTTAAAACATTCTACATTGTGACATTATATCATTGATATCATGAAACAATTCCTTCATGTATTTTCTGATGTTTAATCAGAGATCTTTTATCAGAGTATCTCTTGTCACATTGACCACAGCCAAAATAATTCTCTCCTGTGTGTGTTCTCTTGTGTTGAGTCAGATGTGCAGATCGACCAAAACTCTTCCCACATTTACCACAGCTATAAGGTTTCTCTCCTGTGTGTGTTCTCTGGTGCACTGTCAGATCTCCAGATTGACCAAAACTCTTCCCACATTTACCACAGCTATAAGGTTTCTCTCCTGTGTGTGTTCTCTGGTGCACTGTCAGATTTCCAGATTGACCAAAACTCTTCCCACATTGATCACAGCTATAACGTTTCTCTCCTGAATGTATTCTCTGGTGTATAGTCAGCTGGCCAGATTGACCAAAACTCTTCCCACATTGACCACAGCTAAAAGGTTTCTCTCCTGTGTGTGTTCTCTGGTGCACTGTCAGCTCTCCAGATTGACCAAAACTCTTCCCACATTGACCACAGCTATAAGGTTTCTCTCCTGTGTGTATTCTCTGGTGTAGAGTCAGAGAGCTAGATGTAGTAAAACTCTTCCCACATTGATCACAGCTATAAGATTTCTCTCCTGTGTGTGTTCTCTGGTGTGATTTCAGGCTGCCTGACTGAGTAAAACTCCTCCCACATTGACCACAGCTATAAGGTTTCTCTCCTGTGTGCGTTCTCTGGTGCATTGTCAGATAGCTAGATTGACTAAAACTCTTCCCACATTGACCACAGATATAAGATTTCTCTCCTGTGTGCGTTCTCTGGTGCATTGTCAGATAGCTAGATTGACTAAAACTCTTCCCACATTGACCACAGATATAAGGTTTCTCTCCTGTGTGCGTTCTCTGATGAATTTTAATGCCTGCTGGGGAGGTGAATCTCTTCCCACAGTCAGAGCAGCAGTGAGTTCTCTTCACTGTGGATCTCTGCAGGTGTTTATTGAGGTGTTCTGATCTGGAGAGACTCTCCTCTGCCTCTTCAGCATCACGAGGTTGTTGAGGCTCCCCAGAGGATCCACGATAGGTAAGTATCTCTCCTGTGTGAACAACAAAGTCAGACAGATGATTAAAGGCCCACAACAGCGGTAATCCACTGTAAAAGGTGATGCCAACAGCGTAGCCATGATGTTGTACAACAATTGACGTCTGTAATGAATGTTAAAATTATTTGACAATTGTCTTAAAATGACTTCTTTTCACATTAGTAGTAACATCGATGATTGTAGGCTATAAATAAGATATTCATGTTGTTGAAATCCTAAGCAGTGTGCCAGACGACTTTTGGTCTCCAATATCGGCCCCTTTCTGTGTTTGCTAAAATTGCGGCACGAGGGCAATTTGATTGCAGAAACTCCTCCCTGCTAATGAGGAAACCGAAAGTTATGGATGTACTATATCTGCCTGGAGCAAAAATGGTGAGCAAAGATTTTAGTTTTTCACAATGTATTCTGAATGTGAATGGGGAAACTCAGGGGAGTAACCTCCATTTCCAGGTTGGTTATGAGTGCATTTCACACTACTTTGGATTATAATTGTAAGGCTCATTTGAATGTCCTGCTTAATATAATGTTTGCTACAGTATTATGAATTATGTGTAATTATTGAAGAACCGTGTTAATGACAGTATCCATTTGGGTGTTGTCAATAAAGTTAAGTTTACAGATGGGCTGTGTACAGCTGCAGCGATCGGTAAGCTGCTCAGATAGCTGATGCTTAAAGTTAGTGAGGGAGATATAAGTCTCCAACTTGATTTTTGCAATTCGTTCCAGTGATTGGCAGCAGAGAACTGGAAGGAAATGCAGCCAAAGTAGGTATTGGCTTTGGGGATGACCAGTGAGATATACCTCCTGGAGCGCGTGCTATGGGTGGGTGTTGCTATGGTGACCAGTGAGTGAAGGCGGCCTAGCAAAGACTTATAGATGACCTGGAGCCAGTGGGTTTGGCGACGAATATGTAGCGAGGGCCAGCCGATGAGAGCATACAGGTCACAGTGGTGGGTGGTATATGGGGCTTTGGTGACAAAACGGATGGAACTGTGATAGACTGCATCCAGTTTGCTGAGTCGAGTGTTGGAGGCTATTTTAAAAATGACATCGCCGAAGTCAAGGATCGGTAGGATAGTCAGTTTTACGAGAGTATGTTTGGCAACGTGAGTGAAAGAGGCTTTGTTTGCGAAATAGGAAGCCGATTCTAGATTTAATTTTGGATTGGAGATGCTTAATATTAGTCTGGAAGGAGAGTTTGCAGTCTAACCAGACACCTAGGTATTTTTTGTTGTCCACATATTCTAAGTCAGAAACGTCCAGAGTAGCGATGCTGGACGGGCGGGTAGTGATCGGTTGAAGAGCATACATTTAGTTTTACTAGCGTTTAAGAGCAGTTGGAGGCCACGGGTGGAGTGTTGTATGGCATTGAAGCTCGTTTGGAGGATTGTTAACAGTGTCCAAAGGGCCAGATGTATACAGAATGGTGTCATCTGCGTAGAGGTGGATCAAGGAATCACACACAGCAAGAGCAACATCGTTGAACAGAGAAAAGAGTCGGTCCGAGAATTGAACACTGTGGTACCTCCATAGAGACTGCCAGAGGTCCGGACAACAGGCCCTCCGATTTGACACACTGAACTCTGTCTGAGAAGTAGTTGGTGAACCAGGCGAGTCAGTCATTTGAGAAACAAAGGCTGTTGAGTCTGCCAATAAGAATACGGTGATTGACAAAGTCGAAAGCCTTGGCCAGGTTGATGAAGACAGCTGCACAGTACTGTCTTTTATCGATGGCGGTTATGATATCATTTAGTACCTTGAGCATGGCTGAGGTGCACCTGTGACCAGCTAGGAAAGTGGATTGCACAGCAGAGAAGGTACGGATTCAAAATGGTCAGTGATCTGTTTGTTAACTTGACTTTCGAAGACTTTAGAACGGCAGGGCAGGATGGATATAGGTCTGTAATAGTTTGGGTCTAGAGTGTCAGCCCCTTTGAAGAGGGGGATGACCGCGGAAGCGTTCCAATCTTTAGGAATCTTGGACGATACTAAAGAGAGGTTGAACAGACTAGTAATGGGGTTGCCACAATGGTGGCGGATAATTTTAGAAAGAGAGGGTCCAGATTGTCTAGCCCAGCTGATTTGTACGGGTCCAGGTTTTGCAACTCTTTCAGAACATCAGCTATCTGGATTTGGGTGAAGGAGAAGATGGGGAGGCTTGGGGAAGTAACTGCGGGGAGCTGTTGGCCGGGGTTGGGGTAGCCAGGAGGAAAGCATGGCCAGCCGTAGAGAATTGCTTCTTGAAATTCTCGATTATCGTGGAGTTATTGGTGGTGACAGTGTTTCCTAGCCTCAGTGCAGTGGGCAGCTGGGAAGAGGTGCTCTTATTCTCCATGGACTTTACAGTGTCCCAAAACTTTTTGGAGTTAGAGCTACAGGATGCAAATTTCTGTTTGAAAAAGCTAGCCTTTGCTTTCCTAACTGACTATGTGTATTGATTCCTGACTCTCTGAAAGTTGCATATCGCGGAGACTATTCTATGTTTTTGTGCTGGTCGAGGGCAGTCAGGTCTGGAGTGAACGAAGGGCTATATCTGTTCTTAGTTCTACATTTTTTGAAAGGGGCATGCTTATTTGAGGTGGTGAGGAAATTACAATTAAAGAACAACCAGGCATCCCCTACTGACGGGATGAGGTCATTATCCTTCCAGGATACCCGGGCCAGGTCGATTAGAAAGGCCTGCTTGCAGAAGTGTTTTAGGGAGCGTTTGACAGTGATGAGGGGTGGTCGTTTGACCGCAAACCCATAACGGATGCAGGTAATGAGACAGTAATCGCTGAGATCCTGATTGAAAACAGCAGAGGTATTTGGAGGGCAAGTTGGTCAGGATAATATCTATGAGGGTGCTCATGTTTACAGATTTAGGGTTGTACCTGGTGGGTTCCTTGATAATTTGTGTGAGATTGAGGGCATCTAGCTTGAATTGTAGGACAGCCGGGGTGTTAACCTCACTAGGGTAGGGGGCACTATTTTCACCTCCGGATGAAAAGCGTGCCAAAGTAAACTTGGTAGATTTGGATAGAAAACACTCTACAGTTTCCAAAACTGTTAAAATAATGTCTGTGAGTATAACAGAACTGATATGACGGCGAAAACCTGAGAAAAATCCATCCAGGAAGTGGGATTTGTTGTTGTTGTTGTTGTAGTTTTCCATTGACTGCCTTTACAGATTCCATTGACTTAGGTCTCAAATTGCACTTCCTATGGCTTCCACTAGATGTCAACAGTCTTTAGAATTGGTTTCAGGCTTGTATTCTGAAAAATGAGAGTGTAAGACCACTCTGAATGAGTAGACCATTCAGTGTCCCATAGATTTTTCATGCTCGAGATCGACAGCGCGCCTTTCTTGTTTACCTTTTATACTGAAGACGTTATTGTCCGGTTGAAATGTTATCTATTATTTAGGCTAAAAACAACCTGAGGATTGATTATAAACATTGTTTGACATGTTTCTATGAACTTTACTGATACTTTTCTGATTTTTCGTCTGGCTGTTGTGATTGCCTTTGAGCCTGTGGATTACTGAACAAAACGCATGAACAAAACTGAGGTTTTTGGATATAAAGAGAGACTTTATCGAACACAACGAACATTTATTGAGTAAATAGGAGTCTTGCGAGTGCAACGATATGAAGATCATCAAAAGTAAGTGATTCATTTTATCGCTATTTCTGACTTGTGTAACTCCTCTACTTGGCTGGTAACTGTTTGTAATGATTTGTCTGCTGGGCGCTGTTCTCAGATAATCGCATGGTATGCTTTCACGGTAAAGCCTTTTTGAAATCTGACACCGTGGTTTGATTAACAAGAAGTTAATCTTTAAACCGATGTATAACACTTGTATGTTTTATGAATTCTTATAATGAGTATTTCTGTTTTTGAATTTGGCGCTCTGCAATTTCACTGGATGTTTGCCATGTGGGACGGTAGCATCCCACACCCCCTAGAGAGGTTAAGCATATCCCAGTTTAGGTCACCTAACAGAACGAACTCTGAAGATAGATGGGGGCCAATCAATTCACATATGGTGTCCAGGGCACAGCTGGGAGCAGAGGGGGGTCTATAACAGGCGGCAACAGTGAGAGACTTATTTCTGGAGAGATTCATTTTTTAAAATAGAAGCTCAAACTGTTTGGGCTTAGACCTGGAAAGTATGATAGAACTTTGCAACTCCTCTCATTTTGATGGAAAATGTTGTATTTGAGGATGGAAATTTCATAATTTTTGGTGACCTTCCAAAGCCAGGATTGAGACACGGCAAGGACATCAAGGTTGGCGGAGTGTGCTAAAGCAGTGAGTAAAACAAACTTAGGGAGGAGGCTTCTGATGTTAACATGCATGAAACCAAGGCTTTTACGGTTACAGAAGTCAACAAATGAGAGCGCCTGGGGACACACAGGGCCTGGGATAACCTCTACATCACCAGAGGAGTAGGATGAGGGTACGGCTAAAGGCTTTCAGAACTGGTCGGCTCCCTCCAGTCAGGTTACGTTGACGACTGGCTCCCTCCGGTCAGGTTACGTTGACGACTGGCTCCCTCCGGTCAGGTCACGTTGACGACTGGCTCCCTCCGGTCAGGTCACGTTGACGACTGGCTCTCTCCGGTCAGGTCACGTTGACGACTGGCTCCCTCCGGTCAGGTTACGTTGGCGACTGGCTCCCTCCTGTCAGGTTATGCTGACGACTGGCTCCGTCCGGTCAGGTTACGTTGACGACTGGCTCCGTCCGGTCAGGTTACGTTGACGACTGGCTCCCTCCGGTCAGGTTACGTTGACGACTGGCTCCCTCCGGTCAGGTTACGTTGACGACTGGCTCCCTCCGGTCAGGTTACGTTGACGACTGGCTCCCTCCGGTCAGGTTACGTTGACGACTGGCTCCCTCCGGTCAGGTTACGTTGACGACTGGCTCCCTCCGGTCAGGTTACGTTGACGACTGGCTCCCTCCGGTCAGGTTACGTTGACGACTGGCTCCCTCCGGTCAGGTTACGTTGACGACTGGCTCCCTCCGGTCAGGTTACGTTGACGACTGGCTCCCTCCGGTCAGGTTACGTTGACGACTGGCTCCCTCCGGTCAGGTTACGTTGACGACTGGCTCCCTCCGGTCAGGTTACGTTGACGACTGGCTCCCTCCTGTCAGGTTACGTTGACGACTGGCTCCCTCCTGTCAGGTTACGTTGACGACTGGCTCCCTCCTGTCAGGTTACGTTGACGACTGGCTCCCTCCAGTCAGGTTACGTTGATGACTGGCTCCCTCTAGTCAGGTTATAGTGATGACTGGCTCCCTCCAGTCATTTCTGTGTTTTAATTATTTAATCAAATAGCATGCTTAAAGCATCAGACAAGTTCAGTACATATAGTTGATTGTATAAAAACACATGGGGCGATTTGTAGAAAGAACAGATGACTCTTGGTTGACTAAGATTTATTTTAGTTGGGGACAGCACTAGAACATGATTTTGGGGCTCCCGAGTGGCGCGGCTGTATCACAACCGGCCGTGATTTGGAGTCCCATAGGGCGGCGCACAATTGGCCCAGCGTTGTCCGGGGTAGGCAGTCATTGTAAATAAGAATTTGTTCTTAACTGACTTGCCTAGTTAAATAAAGGTTACATTTAAATACATTTAAAAAATTGAGTTTCATGACAATCCATTTTTTACAAATCCGGCAAGGCACCAATTTTGAGAAGGGTTTAAAACAAAGGTTTCAAACCAATTCATGAATGTAATTGAATCTAGGTATGTCTTGCCTTTAATGTAATGGCATGAAAAACAATTGGCTGAATATTATACAATGACTTATCAACAGCTCTAATAATTTGCCTCCACCGGAAATCTACACTGGCAGTTATAGAATATACTATATAGCCTAGAAACCTGGTTAAACTATCATTATGACATCCTGGATGAATTCTAGAATATACTATATAGCCTAGAAACCTGGTTAAACTATCATTATGACATCCTGGATCAATTCTAGAATATACTATATAGCCTAGAAACCTGGTTAAACTATCATTATGACATCATGGATGAATTCTAGAATATACTATATAGCCTAGAAACCTGGTTAAACTATCATTATGACATCATGGATGAATTCTAGAATATACTATACATCCTAGAAATCTGGTTAAACTATCATTATGACATCATGGATGAATTCTAGAATATACTATATATCCTAGAAAACTGGTTAAACTATCATTATGACATTGTGGATGAATAAATCTGAGTGGTTACACTCCTCCTTCCCCCATCCCTCAGCTGTTTACCAAACCAAGCCTCTGGCAGCCATTTTGTTACTGTTGAAAATACCCACACAACCCAGCAATCTGCAGATCATACAATAACAAAGCAGTCATTCCACCACTGTTTTGGTTATAAGATGATTATGGGGTTGGGGAAATGTAACTACTTTCAAATTCATAGACAGACCTATGGATGCAAGGACTGACCATCCATGATATCAACAATATAGTTTTAACCATGTTGAGGCTATACAGTGTTGGTTTACATTTCTAAACATTGGAGTAAAAAAAAGCTTATTTGGGGTTCTGATGGGGTACAACAGTTGAACTAAGCTCATGAGGCATGTGTTATATTCTTCAACAATCAATGGCTATAAATTAATAATTTAAAAGTCACAATATGGATGTAGCTATTGCATATTTCTGCTTTAACACCAAACATCAGTTCAACAACTGCAGAGTTTGTGCCTCTGTATTTAAGACAGTACTTACTAGTGTTAATCAGGGAACGGTTTCTGAAAACCATCTTATGGCTGAGTTCACCGTTAGAACCATTGGATGCCTTAAGATGCGTTTGGGAAACAGGGCCCAGATGTCCAGTTTCCTCCTCTTCTTCCTCCTCCTTTATCGATGTAACAGTCATCTCCCCCTCTTCCTCTTTCACTCCATAAACTGCATCCTCCTCTTCTTTTACTGTAACATCCTCCTCCTCTTTCAGTCTGAACGCGTCTTTTTCTTCTTTCACAGTAACGGCCTCACCCTCTACTTCTTGTTTTACTGTAACATCCTCCTCCTCTTTCACTCTGAACGCGTCTTTTTCTTCTTTCACAGTAACGGCCTCACCCTCTACTTCTTGTTTTACTGTGATATTCTCTTCTTTAGCAGGAGGAGAGTAGCTCAGTGGCCGCATGGTTGGGAATGTTAGCTAGCTAGGCTAATGCTAACTTAACCAGCCCGCTAGCTGACTAATAACAACAACACCGTAAATATGAAATTAAATCTGATAACTAACTAGACGACAGAAGTGGGTTTAAAACACAGAGGCTAATATACACTAACGCGTCTAAAGAGCTTTATTATTCGGCTATTTTGTCTAGCAAGCTACCGTGGTGTCTGACTAACTGGTGCTACTGTTGAAAGAAGAGTTCCGTCCACTACATTATACGTCACACTAACAGCATTACCTTAAATTCCCACACCGCCATCTGCTGACTGGAGTGGGTAACGCAGTTGAGTAAAATTTTTATTTTGTCAGACAAAAAGTTAAAGGGTAGGAATAAGGGACATCGCTGGTCCTAAAATGTTCATTAGCCCCCCCCCCCCTAAATAAATCAATATCAGTCAATATATGTTTTCTGTGATTTCTTTTTTTCGTTAACGTCGCATCTTAAACTTCCTATCAGGCCGACACTAGGACCGGGGGAGGCTGCTGCTGCACTAGTGACTGTGAGACTTTCTTCAGCAAAGATGGCAGACAGAAATACTAGGAGAGAGGGGTACCCCTACACAGAACTGAACTGGATCAAAGATGGAGGACAGAAATACTAGGAGAGAGGGGTACCCCTACACAGAACTGAACTGGATCAAAGATGGCGGACAGAAATACTAGGAGAGAGGGGTACCTACACAGAACTGAACTGGATCAAAGATGGAGGACAGAAATACTAGGAGAGAGGGGTACCCCTACACAGAACTGAACTGGATCAAAGATGGAGGACAGAAATACTAGGAGAGAGGGGTACCCCTACACAGAACTGAACTGGATCGAAGATGGCGGACAGAAATACTAGGAGAGAGGGGTACCCCTACACAGAACTGAACTGGATCAAAGATGGCGGACAGAAATACTAGGAGAGAGGGGTACCCCTACACAGAACTGAACTGGATCAAAGATGGCGGACAGAAATACTAGGATGGAAGCAAATGTAAGGGATTATAACTTCATAACGAATCATGCAAAAACATGTACAGTTGACAGGAATGTTAGTTAATGTAGAGACAAACGATTATGCTTTTTTTTAATCGTAAAGTTCATTTACGAAAATCGCGATTTAGCAAGCTAGCTGACTAGCTAACATTAACCAGCTAGATGACTAGCTAACATTAGCCAACTAGCTGACTAGCTAAAATTAGCCAGCTTGCTGACTAGCTAACATTAACCAGCTAGCTGACTAGCTAACATTAGCCAGCTAGCTGACTAGCTAACATTAGCCAGCTAGCTGATTAGCTAACATTAACCAACTATCTGACTAGCAAACATTAGCCAGCTAATTGACTAGCTAACATTATCCAGCTAGCTGACTAGCTAACAATAGCCAGTTAGCTAACATTAACCAACTAGCTGACTAGCTACTATTATCCAGCTAGCTGACTAGCTAACAATAGCCAGCTAGCTAACATTAGCCAGCTAGCTGACTAGCTAACTTTAGCCAGCTAGCTGACTAGCTAACAATAGCCAGCTAGCTAACATTAGCCAGCTAGCTGACTAGCTAACATTAACCAACTAGCTGACTAGCTAACATTAGCCAGCTAGCTGACTAGCTTACATTAGCCAGCTAGCTGGCTAGCTTTATGGGTGTTGTGACATGAGTATGAAATTGTCATTCTGGTTGTTTTAGGGACTCCTGAAACAACCAGCAAACCAGGCTGTCGTTTTGTGTAACAGTGGATGTAGAGAATCTAGCTAGCTGAAGAATTCACTGCAAATTGAATGTACAATTGTGTAAGCTTGCCTTGCTGATCATGTACTCTACCTTGGCAAAGAAAGGTGCAGTTTAGGTATGAATGTCTTCGAAATTATTTTTCAGTCATATCCAATACCAGGAGGCCCAAATTCCAGTCTTTGAATGATGCTGTGTCTGCATGTATGTATTACAATTATACACTTCAACAGTGTTTACCAATCTTGGTCCTGGGACATCAATGGTTACACATTGTAACTAATAGACTAGAAACAGGATTTAACTAGTTAATTCATATATACAGAAATATAACGTTAAAAACAGAACACTACACTTCCTATGCATCATGTAAATACTCTAACACTGGTTCATCTCAACATCTAATGCCCTTCATCTGCGTTGATCTGATAAACACAGGATAGGTGGAGTATTTCATCACATTACACTTCATTTCAACCAGTAGAGAATGTGAAACGCTTTATTGAAAAGCTCATTATCCAAGTGTTATAAATACAAGTTCAATCTGTCCTTCAATGCACATCTGTTGTGCATTATAAAAACAGAGGAAGAAAGAGGAGGTGGTGAGAGAGGTGTAAAAGACAGAAAGGGAAAGAGGTAAGCACATAGGAGCAGGGAAGGCAGCACATGATTAATGAATCACAGTGCTACCTAAATATTCTCTCAGTTCATCACAATTACATAATAGTGTCTCTCGTCGGCCCAAAGGTTCTTAAAAGCAGGTGAGGTGGCGATGATGGGACTGGGGGTTGGCATCCTCTCACATCAAAACATACCTGCAGACGAGAGACAGATGGAGAGAGAGAGAACATGTTTAAACCTTGTGTTTTTATTTTTTATTCTAACATTGTTAGTCATCAATCAGGAGGTGAAATGCAAAACTCATATATGGTCATATATTTTGATACATTGAATGTTGATATTGTGAACCTATGTTATATATTTGCACCTCCTGTTTCAGGAAGTGATGTCACTAGGTACTGCCCCTATATATACAGTGCTGTCGGAAAGTATTCAGACCCCTTCACTTTTTACACATTTTGTTACATTATTCAAACATTTATGAGGAAAACATTGATTTAATCCATCTACACACAATACTCCATAATGACTTCACAATACCCCATAACGACATCACAATAGCCCATAATAACATCACAATACCCCATAATGACAAAGCAAAAACCGTTTTTTAGAAATGTTTGCAAATGTAACAAAAACAACAACTGAAATATCACATTTACATACAGTACCAGTCAAAAGTTTATACACATCTACTCATTCAATGGTTTTTCTTTATTTTGACTATTTTCTACATTGTAGAATAACATTGAAGACATCAAAACTATGAAAAAACACATGGAATCATGTAGTAACCAAAAAAGGTGTCACGTCCTGACCAGCAGGTGGAGTAGGTGTATAGTTTTGGTCAGGGCGTGGCAGAAGAAGTTGTGTTTTCTATGTTCTGTCTAGGTTGGGTGTTTCTATGTAGAGTTAATTGGGGTGGACTTCCAATTGAAGGCAGCTGTGTGGTGTTGCCTTTGATTAGAAGTCCTATATTAGTTGGGTGTGTTTGTCTGTGTGTTTGTGGGGAATTGTTTTTGCACTGCGTTAGTATAGCATGCAAAACTGTTGGTGTCGTGAGTATCGGTTTTTTCTTCTTCTGTGGATGCTTTACTCTTGTTTTTGTGAATTAAAAGAATGAGTATCCACAACTCTGCTGCATTTTGGTCTTCCCTGCAACAGCACGACATTATTTGTGACAAAAGGGTTAAACAAATCAAAATACATTTTATATTTCAGATATTTCAAAGCAGTCACTCCTTGCCTTGATGACAGCTTTGCACACTCTTGGCATTCTCTCAACCAGTTTCATGAGGTAGTCACCTGGAATTAATTTCAGTTAACAGGTGTGCCTAGTGAAATGTTAATTTGAGGAATTTCTTTCCTTCTTAATGCGTTTGAGCCAATCAGTTGTGTTGTGACAAGGTATGGGTGGCTCTCATGAGGATTGCCACAGGAAATGAAGACCCAGAGTTACCTCTGCTGCAGAAGATATGTTCCTTAGAGTTAACTGCACCTCAGATTGCAGCTCAAATAAATGCTTCAGAGTTCAAGTAAGACACATGTCAACATCAACTGTTCAGAGGAGACTGTGTGAATCAGACCTTCATGGTCGAATTGCTGCAAAGAAACCACTACTAAAGGACATCAATGAGAAGAAGAGACTTGCTTGGGCCAAGAAACACAAGAAATAGACATTAGACCAGGGAAATTTGTCCTTTGGTCTGATGAGTCCAAATTTGAGATCTTTGATTCTAACCGCCGTGTCTTTGTGAGATGCAGAGTATGTGAACGGATGATCTCCGCGTGTGCGGTTCCCACCGTGAAACATGGAGATGTGATGGTGTGGGGGTGCTTTGCTGGTGACACGGTCTGTGATTTAGTCAGAGACTGCGTGAATCAGGCCTTCATGGTTGAATTGCTGCATGCAAAAACACTGTTTACAAATAATGTGCTTTTTTTTAAAAAAGGACATTTCTAAGTGACCCCAAACTTGAACGGTAGTGGTGTATTGTTACACCATGTAGGATCAGTATAGACCTAGTCTGTTCATTATATACATCTACATGATGTATTGTTACACCATGTAGGAGCAGTATAGACCTAGTCTGTTTATTATATACATCTACATGATGTATTGTTACACCATGTAGGAGCAGTATAGACCTAGTCTGTTCATTATATACATCTACATGATGTATTGTTACACCATGTAGCAGCAGTATAGACCTAGTCTGTTCATTATATACATCTACATGATGTATTGTTACACCATGTAGGAGCAGTATAGACCTAGTCTGTTCATTATATACATCCACATGATATATTGTTACACCATGTAGGAGCAGTATAGACCTAGTCTGTTCATTATATACATCTACATGATGTATTGTTACACCATGTAGCAGCAGTACAGACCTAGTCTGTTCATTATATACATCTACATGATGTATTGTTACACCATGTAGGAGCAGTATAGACCTAGTCTGTTCATTATATACATCTACATGATGTATTGTTACACCATGTAGCAGCAGTATGGAGGTCAGTGGGGGACAAAATTGTTGACACCCTTGATAAAGATGAGCAAAAACGACTCTATAAAATAAAGAATTAAAATACTGAGCTATATTGTATAAAAAATAAAGGGAAATTATATTATTTTATACTAATACAATTGCTCAGAGAAAGAGATTTAGTGTAACATGTAATTCTCAAAAGGTAGGGGTCTGAATTATTGTCACCCATGTTTTCAATACTCCAGCACCCTCCCCTTGGGAGGATAACGACACTGAAATGTTTTATGAGATTAGAGAACACATTGGGTGGGATCTTAGACCAATCCTCCATACAGAATCTCTTCATGTCCTTGATTTCTTTAGTCTGTCTTATGGACTGCCCTGTTCAATTCAAACCACACGTTTTCAATGGAGTTCAAGTCCGAAGACTGAGATGGCCATTGAAAATGTTGATTTTTGTGCCCAATTAACCTTTTGTTTGTGGATGTTGATGTGTCTTGCTGGAAGATCCACTTATGGCCAAGTTTCAGCCTCCTAGCAGAGAGGTAACCAGGTTTTGGGCTAAAATATCCTGGTAGTGGGTAAAGTTTATTTATTTATTTTATACAGTAATTTTTGCTCATCTTTATCTAGGGTATCAATAACTAGGTGCTTATTTTGATATCTAGTTATTTGACTGAATCAGAAATACAGATGTGGAGTAGATGTAGAGTTTGTTTTAAAATCTCATAAAAAATCTGAACTAATCAAACAACACTTGTTGCTCTTTGTACGTGCTGATATAATATTAATATTTAATGGAGAGAAAAAACCGTTTCCCTAAACTGCTTTATAATATTATAATTCAATGAAGAATAAAAATAGTTTTCCCTCCTCAACTGCGTTTCCTCCCTCCAGACAGCAGATGGCGATATGTGTCTTTCAGGCGATGTTTCTAGTGTGACGTATAATCTAGTGGACGGAACGCTTCTTCAACAACTGCAGCCACCTCGGTAGCTCGCTAGCCGACAAAGTCTGAACATTCAAGTTCTTTAGACACTTTCCTGGTTTAATTGTAACTGTGATTTAAACATACTTATGTGTAAACAACTAGCTACCCCATTTCATTTCATATTTACGTTGTAAGTCAACAATCTGGCTGGTTAAGTTAGCGCTAGTCTAGTCGCTAATGCTAACTAGCTATTATCCCCGACCATGAGTTCACTAAGCTACTCTCCTCCTGTTAAAGAAGAGGATGTCTGCTGGATGGAGAAAGAAGCTCTCGTGAAAGAGGAGGAGGAAGAGGAGGCTGTTACAATACAAAAACAAGTAAAGGGTGAGGCTGTTACAGTGAAAGAAGAAGAGAAAGACGTTTCAGAGAAAGAAGATGAAGACGCGTTCAGAGTGAAAGAGGAGGAGGATGTTACTGTAAAAGAAGAGGAGGAAGATGCAGTTTTTGGAGTGGAGGATGAAGTGAAAGAAGATGAAGACGTTTTTGGAATGAAGGATGAAGAGGGGGAGATTACTGTCACATTGGAGGAGGACGAAGAAGAGAAGACTGGAGAACTGATTAACACCAGTAAATACAGTGAGTACTATCTTATAAAACAGGGACATTGATCTGATTAACACCAGTAAATACAGTGAGTACTATGTTATAAAACAGGGACATTGATCTGATTAACACCAGTAAATACAGTGAGTACTATCTAATAAAACAGGGACATTGATCTGATTAACACCAGTAAATACAGTGAGTACTATCTTATAAAACAGGGACATTGATCTGATTAACACCAGTAAATACAGTGAGTACTATCTTATAAAACAGGGACATTGATCTGATTAACAACAGTAAATACAGTGAGTACTATCTAATAAAACAGGGACATTGATCTGATTAACACCAGTAAATACAGTGAGTACTATTTAATAAAACAGGGGCATTGATCTGGTTAACACCAGTAAATACAGTGAGTACTATCTAATAAAACAGGGACATTGATCTGATTAACACCAGTAAATACAGTGAGTGCTATCTTATAAAACAGGGACACAAACTCTGCAGTTGTTGAACTAATGTGTGATTTTTAAAAGGGCATTCTACATTTGAATATGTTTTTGTACTGTCGGAATTGTTCATGATGTCCTTTCCTGTTGAAAAGTGATATATAAATACAGTAAAGTATAAACACACTAAAAGGAAACAAATAAATGTTTTGAGCAAAATAGTGTTTTTTTAGACAACTGCAAACTAGAAGGAGTGAGTGATGTCATAGTAAGGCCTCCAAGGAGTTGGCTTGATGGGAAGTCGTGATGTCATCCAATAGGAGACTGATCTTCATGTGAATATTCATTATTCTTTTTAAAATCCTTCCTGTTCTGTCAAGTTGGTTGTTGATCATTGCTAGAAAGCCATTTTCTCGTCTTGCATTGACTTTCAAGATGATTTAAGTCAAAACTGTAACTAGGCCACTCAGGAACATTCAATGTCATCTTGGTAAGCTCCTCCAGTGTAGATTTGGCCTTGTGGTTTAGGTTATTGTCCTGTTAGGACAGTTTTTTTGTATTCAGATCTCTGAAATGCTCTCTACCTACGTAACATTTAGTGTCTCCTTATATTACGCTGGGAAAATAGTTTTCATGGGCACAAAAATCCTAAATCATTTCAGAGTTTGCTAAATCCAATGGTTCTAACCGAGAGTCACCTTAACTTTATTGACAACTCCCAAATGGATACTGTCATTAACGCTGTTCTTCAATAATTACACATAATACTGTAGCTGTTTAGTTACAGTCACATGTTCAACTATCATCAGCTGATCCAGGAAATCATTTTCTGAATGACAGTCACATGACAAACATCACGACATGCAACAACAACCAAAGTGCTTCTTCATTCATTACTCTGGTAAAGACAGTTATGCTGTGCTCCACGTTGGATCCAACATCCCTAACAAATTGATGTTTATAAAGTGTTATTGTCTACTTGATTTACTGTAGGGTCTCGTTAGTCTGTTTGGAAACAGAGATACTTAGCTCATCATGTGTAGAGAACTGTTCCTTGATGGATAGGCTATTGTTCAACACACAGAGATATTTTCCTATATTTGTTGTTAGGTGAGGTTATGGGTCCTACAGTAGGTCTATGTTGTTGTCAGGTGAAGTTATGGGTCCTACAGTAGGTCTATGTTATTGTTAGGTGAAGTTATGGGTCCTACAGTAGGTCTATGTTATTGTTAGGTGATGTTATGGGTCCTACAGTAGGTGTATGTTGTTGTTAGGTGAAGTTATGGGTCCTACAATAGGTCTATGTTGTTGTTATTGTTAGGCTAAGTTATGGGTCCTACAGTAGGTCTATTATATTGTTAGGAAAAGTTATGGGTCCTACAGTAGGTCTATGTTGTTGTTAGGTGAAGTTATGGGTCCTACAGTAGGTCTATGTTATTGTTAGGTGATGTTATGGGTACTACAGTAGGTCTATGTTATTGTTAGGTGATGTTATGGGTCCTACAGTAGGTCTATGTTGTTATTAGGTGAAGTTATGGGTCCTACAGTAGGTATGTTATTGTTAGGTGAAGTTATGGGTCGTACAGTAGGTCTATGTTATTGTTATGGGTCCTACAGTAGGTCTATGTTATTGTTATGGGTCCTACAGTAGGTCTATGTTATTGTTAGGTGAAGTTATGGGTCCTACAGTAGGTCTATGTTATTGTTATGGGTCCTAGAGGACACTATGCATGTCATGCAACAACAACCAAAGTGCTTCTTCGTTCATTACATAGGTATGTTTGTTGTTAGGGGAAGTTATGGGCCAATTTGGCAAACAGTGTACAAACCCTCATTATCAGACTGATGGAAAAGCCAAAGAGCATTTTACTGGTTGAAGTGTTTTTTACGTACAAAGTGGTTGATTTGCGATGACGACACAAACATTATATTAAGCAGGACATTCAAACAAGCCTTACAATTATAATCCAAAGTAGTGTGAAATGAACTCATAAGCAACCTGGAAATGGAGGTTACTCCCCTGAGGTTTCCCCCATTCACATTCAGAATACATCGTGAAAAACTAAAATCTTTGCTCACCATTTTTGCTCCAGGCAGATATACTACATCCATAACTAGTGGTTTCCTCATTACCAGATATACTACATCCATAACTAGTGGTTTCCTCATTACCAGATATACTACATCCATAACTAGTGGTTTCCTCATTACCAGATATACTACATCCATAACTAGTGGTTTCCTCATTACCAGATATACTACATCCATAACTAGTGGTTTCCTCATTACCAGATATACTACATCCATAACTAGTGGTTTCCTCATTACCAGATATACTACATCCATAACTATCGGTTTCCTCATTACCAGATATACTACATCCATAACTAGTGGTTTCCTCATTACCAGATATACTACATCCATAACTAGTGGTTTCCTCATTACCAGATATACTACATCCATAACTAGTGGTTTCCTCATTACCAGATATAGTACATCCATAAATATCGGTTTCCTCATTAGTGGGGAGGAGTTTCTACAATCAAATTGCATGTGCATCGCCCTGATGCCGCAATTTTAGCTTACACAGAAAGGGGCCTATATTGGAGACCAAAAGTCGTCTGGCACACTGCTTAGAGTTTCAACAACATGAATAACGTATTTCTAGCCTACAATCATCGATGTTACTACTAATGTGAAAACAAGACAAAATATGACTATTCTTGCTCATTTTAAGACAAATGTCAAGTAATCGTTACATTCATTACAGATGTCAATTGTTGTACAACATCATGGCTACGCTGTTGGCATCACCTTGGACCTTACAGTGGATTTTCGCTGTTGTGGGCCTTTAACCATCTGTCTGACTTTGTTGTTCACACAGGAGAGAGACGGGACTATCGTGGATCCTCTGGGGAGCCTCAACAACCTCGTGATGCTGAAGAGGCAGAGAAGAGTCTCTCCAGATCAGAACACCTCAATAATCACCTGCAGAGATCCACAGGGAAGAGAACTCACTGCTCCTCTGACTGTGGGAAGAGATGCACCTCATCAGGCATTAAAATTAATCAGAGAATCCACACAGGAGAGAAACCTTATAGCTGTGATCAATGTGGGAAGAGTTTTACTCAGTCAAGCAGCCTGATATCACACCAGAGAACACACACTGGAGAGAAACCTTTTAGCTGTGATCAATGTGGGAAGAGTTTTACTGCATCTGATCATCTGACAGTACACCAGAGAACACACACAGGAGAGAAACCTTATAGCTGTGATCAATGTGGGAAGAGTTTCACTACATCAAGCATTCTGACTGTACACCAGAGAAAACACACAGGAGAGAAACCTTATAGCTGTGATCAATGTGGGAAGAGTTTTGGTCAATCTGGACATCTGACAGTGCACCAGAGAACACACACAGGAGAGAAATCTTATAGCTGTGGTAAATGTGGGAAGAGTTTTGGTCAATCTGGAGATCTGACAGTGCACCAGAGAACACACACAGGAGAGAAACCTTATAGCTGTGGTAAATGTGGGAAGAGTTTTGGTCGATCTGCACATCTGACTCAACACAAGAGAACACACACAGGAGAGAAATATTTTGGCTGTGTAATCAATGTGGGAAGAGATACTCTGATAAAAGGCCTCTGATCAAACATCAGAAAATACATGAAGGAGTTGTTTCATGATATCAATGAATTAATGTCACAATGTAGAATGTTTTAACATTGTAGTAGGAGTATTTTAATGATGTCACAATGTAGAACCCTAATCGTTTGTCCCCTGTTCTATTGATTTCAACATGATATGGATATTAGCCTCAGGGGGAAAATCCAGGCTCTGAAATGGAAGAGTTACTATTTATGAGATTTAACAAAAAGTGACTAACAAAAAAGGAGTTCTGTTACACTTACCATGTTGGTGACGCACTTGAATCAAAACGCAACACTTTAAAATGTAGCTAGCTGCATTCTACAAATTGTCCTCTAACCAGTGATGTACACATTATTCCCAGATTCCATGTGGTTTTTGAGCTGTTAGTTTTAACAGGACTTGCAACCTCATCTCCCTCCTCTCGCACAAATGATTTCAACATGATATCGATGAGTGATGACAAATAAGTGTTGTGTTCCTTTGTTTAGCGACCCCTACATTTAAATGCATCACTCCAAAATGTAGCTGACTGTCTTCTGCAGGTTGTCCTCTAATCAGTGAGGTAAAATATATCTCCCATTTCCATGTGTTTTTTTATTTGTGTTAGTTTCAACAGCACGTACAACCTGATTTCCCCCCTAATCGATATCAGTGATTTATTGCTACTTGTCAAAACAACAGCATTTTTGGTGCTTGTGCAGTTTATAAGGTGCTTGTTTAAAAAATTACAAGTAATATGATTATTGTGGCAGATGTTTGTGTACATAACACATTTTATGTTTAGGTTTTCAATATATCACAAACTGTTTCTGCATATTGGTTATTGATTTAGACACGTTAAAACTGTGTTTTGACATTGGGGCTATCCCACCTAGCAAAATGTCTTTGAAAAGCTGTTGAAAATAAGACGATGCAACCAAATATTTCATATTTACATTTCATGCAAAATTTAGTAATGATAATTATTTATTTAACCAACTGACAATTTTTTTGTGCAATTATATTGACATTCTTGCCCTGCTTTTAGAATATCAGGGTTTATTCTCACATGGGTAGGCAGTCAAAAAGTGTTGTGTTTTGCGTTTAGCCAGTGCGTTGCCATGGATCACAATTTATTTTGACTACATGTTTTTCTGTATTGGAGATGAGTTTTGTTTGGGCTCGTTCCAAGGAGACGAGAGTTCTAGAAGCTAGTGAGTTTTAGGAAGACGAGAGTTCTAGAATCTAGTGAGTTTTAGGAAGACGAGAGTTCTAGAAGCTAGTGGGGAAAAATGTTTTTTTTCTTGTTTTTAATTGTTGACAGCCAGTAGACACCATGTTCATATTAGTGAAGGTGAAGCGTTGTAGTTGATTATAATGTGAAATGGAAGTTGTTTTCTGTTGATGGTGAGCAAACTTCTAAAGTGTTATTCTTTGGTTTTTCCTTTTTATGTTTTGAGGTTGGACTTTAGCACGTCTAGCTCGTTAGCACGTCTAGCTCGTTAGCACGTCTAGCTCGTTAGCACGTCTAGCTCGTTAGCACGTCTAGCTCGTTAGCACGTCTAGCTCGTTAGCACGTCTAGCTCGTTAGCACGTAGGACGCACTGATTGGTGTCACCTCGTTAGTCAGTATGTGTTACACCTGTGCTGGCTTGTCCATCTCGTTAGTGGGAAGGTGTTTCACCTGAGCTGGTCCAGGTTCTATTTAAGAGTGTCTGGCCCAGTGCTCCAGTTGTCTTGATACATGTGGAGAGTCAACACCTTTAGTTGCTCCACCTTTTTGGTTTGTTTCCTGTCTTTAAGTTTGGTGTGGGTTTTTCTTTTGTTTGCCTCTTGGGCAGATTTAGTGGGTCTCATGGTGGGTGTCTTTTAGGTCCCAGTTGTTGTTACTAGTCAACTTTCAGTGTCCCAAACTTATATTTTGGGTTGGATATTGCATCCAATTAACATTTTAATCAATGGCATTTCCATAGGGTGCTCATTAGTTTTTAAGTTTAGTCTTCTGTTTTTTATCCTCTTACGTTTGTTGTGTACTAAATATTTCTGTTTATTTTCAATGTTTTTTAAAATCTTTTTCCTGTGAAGCCATTTTGTTGCATCCATGTCTGAAATGTGCTGTATGAATCAAGCTTGATTTTATTTGAACATATAATGAACCCAATGACTGAACAATCAACAGACTCTTGGTCCATCTTAGTATGAAAAACAGTATCAATCCCACTTTTCCAGCCTGCTGAAGGCGTGGTGGAGTGGTAAACACCACCCCCGGCTCTACCAGGGACTTGAGGTGGTCTCCCACATCTCTGCGTATGTCATGTTCTGTGGCCTTGCTGTTCCATTTCTTGACTGTCCCTGCAACACAGAAATAAACACATTTAGTCATATTATATATAACACTCAAAGTAATGGATATGGAGCATCTATGGCCTCAGTTACACCTGGCACCTAAATGTGACTTCTGTCATCCGATCACTCCAAGCTGCATTAGGTTCAGATCTACCAGGATGGGCCTTTGACGTAGTCTGGATGCAGTCAAGCCACCAAATATGCATCAGCAATGTAAAGAGATGGGGTGAATGAGTGGGGAAAAGTACATTTTACACAAATGACCTTCATAATATCAAAGAACAAATGTGTGTGTCTGAGGGGAAATTAACTTTCATTCAGCCAAAAGGGGTGAGAAATTACACCAATATCAGTGGACAATTTGCACTAATGTAAATAAACATGGATTATGGAACATATTCCCTTTTGCTGACGTGATGAACCGCTAAGGGAACATAAATATTTACCATCTAAACCATGCGTGACCTCTCACCTCTCTGGATGTAGAAGTGTTCTTCCTAACCAGTCCCTCAACAGCTCTCTGACTGAGCTCCACCCTCACTGGGTCTTCAGAGGAGAGGAAGGCTGAGGAGGGATGGAAGGATGAATGGATCAGTCAGTCAATAAAGTGTCTCCTTCAACATGGTCAACATGGTCAGTCTCATTATGAGTCTAATCTGGTCTCCTTCGACATGGTCAGCCTCATTATGAGTCTAATCTGGTCTCCTTCGACATGGTCAGACTCAATAGGAGTCTAATCTGGTCTCCTTCGACATGGTGAGCCTCATTATGAGTCTAATCTGGTCTCCTTCGACATGGTCAGCCTCATTATGAGTCTAATCTGGTCTCCTTCGACATGGTGAGCCTCATTATGAGTCTAATCTGGTCTCCTTCAACATGGTGAGCCTCATTATGAGTCTAATCTGGTCTCCTTTAACATGGTGAGCCTCATTATGAGTCTAATCTGGTCTCCTTCAACATGGTGAGCCTCATTATGAGTCTAATCTGGTCTCCTTCGACATGGTGAGCCTCATTATGAGTCTAATCTGGTCTCCTTTAACATGGTGAGCCTCATTATGAGTCTAATCTGGTCTCCTTCAACATGGTGAGCCTCATTATGAATCTGGTCTCCTTCGACATGGTGAGCCTCATTAATTGTCTGATGAAAAAGAAAACCCACACACTGATCAGTATCAATCAGCCTTTTGTTTTCCTTCAAGTTATTAACTAATGATTAACACACACAAGTTCTCAGATGTGTGAGTGCTTTACCTATTTCTAACAGTATCATTTCAAATGGAGAAAACATCTCAGCAAAATGGAAACAATGTGGGAGGACTAGCAAATCCTGTTTCACTATCGAAATTACAAACCACATGCACAAGTGCATTGGACACGCCTATGAGGCCAATACTAATCCCATCATGTCTGCATTGGATACGCCTATGAAGCCAATACTAATCCCATCATGCCTACGAAGCCAATACTAATCCCATCATGCCTATGAAGCCAATACTAATCCCATCATGTCTACATTGGACACGCCTATGAAGCCAATACTAATCCCATCATGTCTGCATTGGACACGCCTATGAAGCCAATACTAATCCCATCATGTCTACATTGGACACGCCTATGAAGCCAATACTAATCCCATCATGTCTGCATTGGATACGCCTATGAAGCCAATACTAATCCCATCATGCCTATAAAGCCAATACTAATCCCATCATGTCTGCATTGGATACGCCTATGAAGCCAATACTAATCCCATCATGCCTATGAAGCCAATACTAATCCCATCATGCCTATGAAGCCAATACTAATCCCATCATGTCTGCATTGGACACGTCTATGAAGCCAATACTAATCCCATCATGTCTGCATTGGACACACCTATGAAGCCAATACTAATCCCATCATGTCTGCATTGGACACGTCTATGGGCCGGCAAGTAGCCTAGTGGTTAGAGCATTGGGCCAGAAACCAAAAGGTTGGTGTATCGAATCCCGAGCTGACAAGGTAAAAATCTGTCATTCTGCCCCTGAACAGTTAACCCACTGTTCCCTGGTTTATTTATTTATGTTATTTCACCTTTATTTAACCAGGTAGGCAAGTTGAGAACAAGTTGTCATTTACAATTGCGACCTGGCCAAGATAAAGCAAAGCAGCTCGACAACATACAAAAACAGAGTTACACATGGAGTAAAACAACATACAATCAATGATACAGTACAAAAATAAGACTATATACAATGTGAGCAAATGATGTGAGATAAGGGAGGTAAAGGCAAAAAAGGCCATGGTGGCAGAGTAAATACAGTATAGCAAGTAAAACACTGGAATGGTAGATTTGTTATTTGAAAAAAAGATCAAAGTTAAAATATAAATAATATGGTGCAAAGGAGCAAAATAAATAAAATAAATAAATACAGTAGGGGAAGAGGTAGTAGTTTGGGCTAAATTATAGATGGGCTATGTACAGGTGCAGTGATCTGTGAGCTGCTCTGACAGCTGGTGCTTAAAGCTAGCGAGGGAGATTCTAGTTTCTAGTTTCAGAGATTTTTGTAGTTCGTTACAGTCATTGGCAGCAGAGAACTGGAAAGAGAGACGACCAAAGGAGGAGTTGGCTTTAGGGGTGACCAGAGAGATATACCTGCTGGAGCGCGTGCTACAGGTGGGTGCTGCTATGGTGACCAGTGAGCGGAGATAAGGGGGGACTTTACCTAGCAGGGTCTTGTAGATGACCTGGAGCCAATGTGTTTGGCGATGATTATGAAGCGAAGGCCAGCCAACGAGAGCGTACAGGTCGCAGTGGTGGGTAGTATATGGGGCTTCGGTGACAAAACGGATGTCACTGTGATAGACTGCATCCAGCTTGTTGAGTAGGGTATTGGAGGCTATTTTGTAAATGACATCGCCGAAGTCGAGGATTGGAAGGATGGTCAGTTTTACGAGGGTATGTTTGGCAGCATGAGTGAAGGATGCTTTGTTGCGGAATAGGAAGCCAATTCTAGATTTAACTTTGGATTAGAGATGTTTGATGCGAGTCTGGAAGGAGAGGTAGGCCATCATTGTAAATAATAATTTGTTCTTAACTGTCTTGCCTAGTTAAATAAAGCTTAAAATAATGTTTAAAATGTAGCAGAATTAAATACCCACAGCATTCATTCTGGGGGAACTAGATTGACTCTGTTCACAGACCGTCAGCCAGACAGTGATTGTGCATCAATATCATCAGACTAAATTAGAGAAACAACCAAATAAAACAGACAAACAGGGAATGTTCAATGACCCAAAAAGACACTATAGTTGATTGTGTGAATCCACTTTATTTCCTATCATAAAGAACAGCTGTGGAAATGAGCTGTGGATTTAGACGTCCATCTGACTCCACAACAAGACATGACCGAATAGTTCAATAGTGTCTAATCCAAATAATCAGCACAATGTCAGGTGTTAGTGCAGGGCTGGAACAGAAACCTGCACACCCAGTAGCTAGATCTCTAGCAGCAAGGTTGGCCATGCATTTTCTAGGTCTCTGCATCGTTGCTTTAACAGTATTGGTGTAGTCATACAACTTATTCTAACAGTAAACCAATAGCATATTCAGAGCATTTAGAAAGTATTCAGACCCCTTGACCTTTCCCACATTTTGTTACGTTACAGCCTTATTCTAAAATGTATTCAATAATATTGTTTTCCTCATTAATCTACACACAATACCCCATAATGACAAAGTGAAAAACAGAAATACCTTATTTACATAAGTATTCAGACCCTTTGCTATGAGACTCGAAATTGAGCTTAGATGCATCCTGTTTCCATTGATTATCCTTGAGATGTTTCTACAACTTGATTGGAGTCCACCTGCGGTAAATTCAATTGATTAGACATGATTTGGGCACACACCTGTTTATATAAGGTCCCACAGTTGACAGTGCATGTCAGAACAAAAACCAAGCCATGAGGTCAAAGGAATTGTCCGTAGAGCTCCGAGACAGGATTGTGTCGAGGCACAGATCTGGGGAAGGGTACCAAAAAATGGCTGAAGTATTGAAGGTCCACAAGAACACAGTGGCCTCCATCATTCTTAAATGGAAGACATTTGGAACCACCAAGACTCTTCAAACAGAGCAATCGGGGGAGAAGGGCCTTGTTCAAGGATGTGACCAAGAACCCGCTGGTCACTATGACAGAGCTCCAGAGTTCCTCTGTGGAGATGGGAGAACCTTCCAGAAGGACAACCATCTATACAGCACTCCACCAATCAGGCCTTTATGTGGACAGATGGAAGTCACTCCAGACCATGAGAAACAAGATTCTCTGGTCTGATGAAACCAAGATTGAACTCTTTGGCCTGAATGCAAAGCATCACGTCTGGAGGAAACCAGGCACCATCCCTACGGTGAAGCATGGTGGTGGCAGCATCATGCTGTGGGGATGTTTTTCAGTGGCAGGGACTGGCAGACTAGTCAAGATCGAGGGAAAGATGAACGGAGCAAAGTACAAAGATGTTTCTACTGATGAAGCTCATGTCATGCTGAAATCAATAGAACAGGGGGAAACGTTTAGGGGTTTACATTGACATAATTAAAATACTTCTACTACAATGTTAAAACCTTTTAGGGTCAGACGTTCCGCAAGCGGAACGCCTCACCAATATCCAATGGTAGAGCGTGGCGCAAAATACAAATACCTCAAAAATGCTATAACTTCAATTTCTCAAACATATGACTATTTTACACCATTTTAAAGACAAGACTCTCGTTAATCTAACCACATTGTCCGATTTCAAAAAGGCTTTACAGCGAAAGCAAAACATTAGATTATTTTTGGCAGGGTACTCTCCTGATATAATCACACAGCCATTTTCAAGCAAGCACATATGTCACAAAAACCAAAACCACAACTAAATGCAGCACTAACCTTTGATGATCTTCATCAGATGACACTCCTAGGACATTACGTTATACAATACATGCATGTTTTGTTCAATCAAGTTCATATTTATATCAAAAAACAGCTTTTTACATTAGCATGTGATGTTCAGAACTAGCATACCCACCGCAAACTTCCGGTGAATTTACTAAATTACTCATGATAAACGTTCACAAAAAATATAATTATTTTAAGAATTATAGATACAGAACTCCTTTATGCAATCGCGGTGTCAGATTTTTAAATAGCTTTTTGGCGAAAGCACAATTTGCAATATTCTGAGTAGATAGCTTGGCCATCACAGGCTAGCTAATTTGACACCCACCAAGTTTGGTACTCACTAAACTCAGAATTACTATAAGAAAAATTGGATTACCTTTGCTGTTCTTCATCAGAATGCACTCCAAGGACTTCTACTTCAACAACAAATGTTGTTTTGGTTCCAAATAATCCAGTTATATTCAAATAGCTCCGTTTTGTTCGTGCGTTCAAGTCACTATCCGAAGGGTGACGCGCGAGTGCATTTCGTGACAAAAAAAAATCAAAATATTCCATTACCGTACTTTGAAGCGTGTCAAACGCTGTTTAAAATCAATTTTTAGCTATTTTTCTCATAAAATAGTGATAATATTCCAACCGGGCAACGTTGTATTCATTCAAAGGCTAAAAGAAAAAAATGGAGTAGTCTCGTGGACGCGCATCTCCAGTGTCACTGTTCCCAGGCTGACCACTTACAAACTCTCCTGCTGTTCGTCGCCCAGAGACTGCAGACACCCCATTACACTTTCTGGCGCCTTCTGAGAGCCAATGGAAGCCTTAGAAAATGTCACGCTACAGCACAGATGCTGTATTTTCGATAGAGATGCCACAGAAGGAGAACAAATTGTCAGACAGGGCACTTCCTGTAAAGGAATCTCTCAGGTTTTTGCCTGCCATTTGAGTTCTGTTATACTCACAGACACCATTCAAACAGTTTTAGAAACTGTGGAGTGTTTTCTATCCAACGCTACTAATTATATGCATATTCTAGTTTCTGGGCAGGAGTAATAACCAGATTAAATCGGGTACGTTTTTTTATCCGGCCGTGAAAATACTGCCCCCTATCACAAACAGATTAAAACATTCTACATTGTGACATCATTAAAATACTCCAACTACAATGTTAAAACATTCTACATTGTGACATCATTAAAATTCTCCTACTACAATGTTAAAACATTCTACATTGTGACATTAATTCATTGATATCATGAAACAACTCCTTCATGTATTTTCTGATGTTTAATCAGAGATCTTTTATCAGAGTATCTCTTGTTACATTGATCACAGCTATGAGGTTTCTCTCCTGTGTGTGTTCTCTGGTGTTCAATAAGACGGCTAGATGTAACAAAACTCTTCCCACATTGACCACAGCTATGAGGTTTCTCTCCTGTGTGTGTTCTCTGGTGTACAATAAGACTACTAGACTTAGTAAAACTTTTCCCACATTGATCACAGCTATAAGGTTTCTCTCCTGTGTGTGTTCTCTGGTGTGATACCAGGTTGCTTGACTGAGTAAAACTCTTCCCACATTGATCACAGCTATAAGATTTCTCTCCTGTGTGTTTTCTCTGGTGTGATAACAGGCTGCCTAAATGAGTAAAACTCTTCCCACATTGAGTACAGCTAAGATATTTCTTTCCTGTATGTGTTCTCTGGTGTACAATCCATTGGCTAGATGTAGTGAAACTCTTCCCACATTGAGTACAGCTATACGGTTTCTCTCCTGTATGTGTTCTCTGATGAATAGTCAGACAGCTAGATATAGTAAAACTCTTCCCACATTGATCACAGCTATAAGGTTTCTCTCCAGTGTGAATTCTCATGTGTACTTTTAGTGATTTTAATCTTAAGTAACTCTTCCCACAATCAAAACAGTGGTGAGATTTCTCTCCAGTGTGAATTCGCAGGTGTACTTTTAGTGAATTTGATCTTAAGAAACGTTTCCCGCAGTCAGAGCAGCAGTATGGTTTCTCTCCTGTGTGTACTTGCTGGTGTATTTTAAGTTCTGATGAAGATTTGCAACCTTTCCCACAGTCAGAGCAGCAATGAGATTGATCATCTGTGGGTCTCTGCTGGTGTTTCTGGAGGTGTTCTGATGTGGAGAGACTCTGCTCTGCCTTGTCAGCATCATGATGATGTTGAGGCTCCCCAGAGGATCCACGATAGTCCCGTATCTCTCCTGTGTGAACAACAAAGTCAGACAGATGGTTAAAGGCCACAACAGCAGAAATCCACTGTAAAAGGTGATGCTGTCTTAAGACAGTCAAGTCAGAAACTGTAGTGATATTTTGTCTTGTTTTCACATTAGCAGAAACATCGATGATTGTAGGCTAGAAATAAGTTATTAAAGTTGTTGAAATCCTAAGCAGTGTGCCAGACAACTTTTTGGTCTCCAATATAGGCCCCTTTCTGTGTTTGCAAAAATTGGCGCACGAGGGCGATGCACACACAATCTGGTTGTAGAAACTCCTCCCTGCTAATGAGGAAACCACTAGTTATGGATGTAGTATATCTGGTAATGAGGAAACCACTAGTTATGGATGTAGTATATCTGGTAATGAGGAAACCACTAGTTGTGGATGTAGTATATCTGGTAATGAGGAAACCACTAGTTATGGATGTAGTATATCTGGTAATGAGGAAACCACTAGTTATGGATGTAGTATATCTGGTAATGCGCACGCAATTTGGTTGCAGAAACTCCATGCTAATGCAGAAATTGCTAGTTATACCAATACCATAGACCTACTGTAGGACCCATAACTTCACCTAACAACAACATAGACCTACTGTAGGACCCATAACTTCACCTAACAATAACAAAGACCTACTGTAGGACCCATAACTTCACCTAACAACAACATAGACCTAGGACTATAAATCATTTAATATTTCAGGTGAAACATGGAAAGTAAAATGTCTTTGTCATGACATTTCATAACTGATCACCAGATAATTTTGTGAATAATCCCACTAGGCTACTCTGTGATGTGTTGTCATTCTAAATGTCCTGAATAAATGAAAATAGCTCTGTGTGTTGTACAATAGCCTTTCCATCAAGGAACAGTTTTCTACACATTATGAGCTAAGTATCTCCGTTTCCAAACGGACTAACGAGACCCTACTGTAAATCAAGTAGACAATAACACATTATAAATATCGATTTGTTTGGGATGTTGGATCCAACGTGGAGCACGGCATAACTGTCTTTACCGGTGTAATGAATGAAGAACTACATTTGACTGGCATGCAGAAAATGATTTTCTGGATCAGCTGATGATAGTTGAACATGTGACTGTAACTAAACAGCTACAGTATTAAGTATTATGCGTAATTATTTAAGAACCGCATTAATGACAGTATCCATTTGGGAGTTGTCAATAAAGTTAAGGTGACTCTCGGTTAGAACCATTGGATTTAGTAAACTGAAATGATTTAGGATTTCTGTTCCAATGAAAACTGTTTTCCCAGCGTAACATAAGGAGACAATAAATGTTACGTAGTTAGAGAGCATTTCAGAGATCTGAATACAAAAAAACTGTCCGACAACAACATCCGGTAATTAAGTTAAAGTTCATCATATGACAAGCTTAACGTTATGACTATAACTACTGATCCCTGAAGGAGGGAAACTAGGTACAACATACTATTAAATCCACACGTTATGTCTATAACTACTGATCCCTAAAGGAGGGAAACTAGGTACAACATACTATTAAATCCACACCTCGCTGGAAGCCCCGCATTCCACAGGTGATGAGCGTGAGACTCGGATATATTCCTTAAATGATTTAATCCTTAAATTTAATACCTCACTTCACCGACCCAGGAAGTGGCAGAGCCAAACAGGTGTTGCAACTCGTTCATAACTGGCACGCAGATCGGTAGAAATGGTAAGATAAATTGGCACTTCAAACGGAAATGGAAAAAGTTTGCTGATTTTACCGGAAACTCCAGGAGCATAACGTCAGAATTAACGAAGGCCAGCAGCAGGTGGGGAATTGGTTATTTTCTTCTGGTTATATTGACCTCTGGCTTCCTCAAGTCATTTGTGTGTGTTAATTATTTAATCAAACGCTTGAAGCATCAGTTCAGTTCAAGTTCTGCACATACAGTTGATTTTATTAAACACATGGGGTGTGTCTATATGAACAAATACACGTCATAACATTTCAACCAATCAATTGGTAATAAGAAAATACTAATTTAAAAAAAAAATCTGCCCTAGAACATACAACATACATGCATTCAGACCCCTTCCCTTTTTACACATTTGGTTATTATAAAATTGATTTATTTTTTGATCAACTTTCAGACAATACCTCATAAACACATCACAATACCCCATAAAAGTGAGAAAAAAAGTTTAGAAATGCTTGTATGTATATATATATATAGGTCATTCCAGTAGGCTACAGTAGGTTGTATCTCTCTAGGTTATGCCAGTAGTCTACAGTAGGTTGTATCTCTCTAGGTCATGCCAGTAGGTTACAGTAGGTTGTATCTTTCTAGGTCATGCCAGTAGGTTACAGCAGGTTGTAACTCTCTAGGTCATGCCAGTAGGTTACAGTAGGTTGTAACTCTCTAGGTCATGCCAGTAGGCTACAGTAGGTTGTATCTCTCTAGGTCATGCCAGTAGGCTACAGTAGGTTGTAACTCTCTAGGTCATGCCAGTAGGTCAGTAGGTTGTAACTCTCTAGGTCATGCCAGTAGGTCAGTAGGTTGTATCTCTCTAGGTCATGCCAGTAGGTTACAGCAGGTTGTAACTCTCTAGGTCATGCCAGTAGGTTACAGTAGATTGTATCTCTCTAAGTCATGCCAGTAGGTTACAGTAGGTTGTATCTCTCTAGGTCATGCCAGTAGGTTACAGTAGGTTGTATCTCTCTAGGTCATGCCAGTAGATTACAGTAGGTTGTACCTCTCTAGGTCATGCCAGTAGGTTGTAACTCTAGGTCATGCCAGTAGGTTACAGTAGGTTGTAACTCTCTAGGTCATGCCAGTAGGTTACAGTAGGTTGTATCTCTCTAGGTCATGCCAGTAGGCTACAGTAGGTTGTATCTCTCTAGGTCATGCCAGTAGGTTACAGTAGGTTGTAACTCTCTAGGTCATGCCAGTAGGCTACAGTAGTTTGTATCTCTCTAGGTCATGCCAGTAGGTCAGTAGGTTGTAACTCTCTAGGTCATGCCAGTAGGCTACAGTAGGTTGTAACTCTCTAGGACATGCCAGTAGGTTACAGTAGGTTGTATCTCTCTAGTTTATGCCAGTAGGTTACAGTAGGTTGTATCTCTCTAGGTCATGCCAGTAGGTTACAGTTGGTTGTATCCAAGTGGAAACAATTATCAACCCAATGTGAAAAGTGTTGAATTTGGTCAACAACAAAATGAATGGCTTATTTGCTACGTGAGGTTTACTTGATCTAACAGAAGTTTCGTAATGATTAAGTTGTTATGTGGACACGTGTCATACCGACAACTTTGATAAAACACTATAGGATTTGTCTCCAGATCGCTATGCATATTCATGCTAGTAACTTAGCATCTCTCTCCATTGAATACAGGCGGTTGACGTCAACAACCCTCATAGAATATAAACAATAGATTACAATAATAAGATGTATCCACCAATCCAAAGACAGGATAGGTGGGAGCGAGACAACCCACAATGCTGCTTTGTGGACAACGACTCCCCTTGTTAGGGCGGAGAGACATCTTGTCAGTATATCCATAATCTTTGGTGTAGCCAACCCAACTCTCACATGGCTCTATTGGGGGTCACGGTGTGTAGTAAAACATCACTACATTAAAATCACTACATGCTGTGGCCCCCCAGTCTGCGGTCAGCAGATAGACCCTCCTCAAATATATATGTTAAGTCACTTTTTGGAAACGGAACGGAGAAAACAAGGGGTAGCTTGTTCTCTACGTCGTCTGATTCTAGACATATCAGTCATCATCCCAGGACCCTCCGTTGAAGAGGTATCGACGAGCCAACTCCGAATATCCAAAGTTAAAAACTAATTGAAGGTGGTACTTACTGGTGTTAATCAGATCTCCTGTCTCCTCCTCTTCATCTTCCAATGTGACAGTAATCTCTCCTTCCTTCTTCACTCCAAAAACAGCATCATCCTCTTCTTCCTCTTGTTTAACTGAAACGTCTTTCTCTTCTTCTTTCACTGTAACAGCCTCACCCTCTACTTCTTGTTTTACTGTAACATCCTCCTCTTCCTTCTCCTCTTTCACGACAATGTTCAGCCCCAGAGCTTCTTTCTCCGTCCAGCAGACCTCCTCTTCTTTAACAGGAGGGGAGTAGTTTAGGGAGCTCATGTTCGGGGATGTTAGCTAGCTAGCTATCATTAGCGACCAGGCTAATGCTAACTTAACCAGCCAGCTACTATAGCTGACTAATAAAAAATAACGTAATATTAAATTAAATAGGTTAACAAGTAGATACGATAGAAGTGTGTCTAAAACACAGTAGGTAATATAGACCGAAAGCGTATAAATAGCTTGAATCTTTCGGCTATGTTGGCTAGCAAGCTACCGAGGTGGTGGACGAGCTGTTTATGAAGAACCGTCCACTAGATTATACGTCACGCTGCAGCATCGCCTGAAAGACGCACATCGCCGTCTGCTGACTGGAGGGAAACGCAGTTGAGGATCAGATTTTATTTTCAGACAAAGATTTTTTTACATGGATTTAATTAAATAATACTATTATATTGAGACATACAAAGACAGGAATGTGGTGATTGATTAGTGAGAATAAAAAATGTTCACTACAGCACATTTAAGGCAGTTTCATTCAGTCAAACAACATATAAATAAGTAGCCAGCTACTGTAGGTCTATACTGCTCCTACATGGTGTAACAATACATCATGTAGATGTATATAATGAACAGACTAGGTCTATACTGCTACTACATGGTGTAACAATACATCATGTAGATGTATATAATGAACAGACTAGGTCTATACTGCTCCTACATGGTGTAACAATACATCATGTAGATGTATATAATGAACAGACTAGGTCTATACTGCTGCTACATGGTGTAACAATACATCATGTAGATGTATATAATGAACAGACTAGGTCTATACTGCTCCTACATGGTGTAACAATACATCATGTAGATGTATATAATGAACAGACTAGGTCTATACTGCTGCTACATGGTGTAACAATACAGTGCATTCGGAAAGTATTCAGACCCCTTCACTTTTTCCACATTTTGTTACATTACAGCCTTATTCTAAAATGATTAACACTACCGTTCAAAAGGTTGGAGTCACTTAGAAATGTTCTTGTTTTTGAGAGAAAAACACTTTTTTTGTCCATTAAAATAACATCAAATTGATCTGAAATACAGTGTAGACATTGTTAATGTTGTAAATGACTATTGTAGCTGGAAACAGCTGATTGTTTATGGAATATCAACATAGGCGTACAGAGGATCATTATCAGCAACCATCACTCCTGTGTTCCAATGCCACGTTGTGTTAGCTAATTCAAGTTTATCATTTTAAAAGGCTAATTGATCATTAGAAAACCCTTTTGCAATTATGTTAGCACAGCTGAAAACTGTTGTGCTGATTTAACAAAGCTTTTGTAAACAGTGTTGTTGCATAACAATCAGGCAGTAGAACAACAATAATCATCACCCTCTTGACCAATCTTCCCTCCCCTTAACATTAGGTTGATTCAGACCCTGTCAGTGTACCAGGTGGACATTGGGTTGATTCAGACCCTGTCAGTGTACCAGGTGGACATTGGGTTTAATTCAGACCCTGCCAGTGTACCAGGTGGACATTGGGTTTGATTCAGACCCTGCCAGTGTACCAGGTGGACATTGGGTTTGATTCAGACCCTGCCAGTGTACCAGGTGGACATTGGGTTTGATTCAGACCCTGCCAGTGTACCAGGTGGACATTGGGTTTGATTCAGACCCTGCCAGTGTACCAGGTGGACATTGGGTTTGATTCAGACCCTGTCAGTGTACCAGGTGGACATTGGGTTGATTCAGACCCTGTCAGTGTACCAGGTGGACATTGGGTTTGATTCAGACCCTGTCGGTGTACCAGGTGGACATTGGGTTTAATTCAGACCCTGCCAGTGTACCAGGTGGACATTGGGTTTAATTCAGACCCTGCCAGTGTACCAGGTGGACATTGGGTTTAATTCAGACCTGCCAGTGTACCAGGTGGACATTGGGTTTGATTCAGACCCTGCCAGTGTACCAGGTGGACATTGGGTTTGATTCAGACCCTGCCAGTGTACCAGGTGGACATTGGGTTTGATTCAGACCCTGCCAGTGTACCAGGTGGACATTGGGTTTGTTTCAGACCCTGTCAGTGTGCCAGGTGGACATTGGGTTTGATTCAGACCCTGCCAGTATGCCAGGTGGACATTGGGTTTGATTCAGACCCTGCCAGCATGGCCAGAAATGTATTCCAAGGTCAGTAACTTATAACCACAGAACCACCCCAGACCTTTCATGCCTGACTAAAAACACCTAAGTATTAGATTTACTGCCATGGTCTAGTATGTCACTGCATCAGACACCATTCACAATGCTGGCTGAGGTACGAGTAAAACATGAAATATTATTTCCTAACCATTCACAATGCTGGCTGAGGTACGAGTAAAACATGACATATTATTTCCTAACCATTCACAATGCTGGCTGAGGTACGAGTAAAACATGACATATTATTTCCTAACCATTCACAATGCTGGCTGAGGTACGAGTAAAACATGACATATTATTTCTTAACCATTCACAATGCTGGCTGAGGTACGAGTAAAACATGACATATTATTCCCTAACCATTCACAATGCTGGCTGAGGTACGAGTAAAACATGACATATTATTTCCTAACCATTCACAATGCTGGCTGAGGTACTAGTAAAAAATGAAATATTATTTCCTAACCATTCACAATGCTGGCTGAGGTACGAGTAAAACATGACATATTATTTCCTAATTGTAAAAAATTCCCCAATCTTTTAAAAAAGATCTGAAATGGCAAGGCTTTAGTTCAGTGGGCTTTTCCATTGTTGAGGAAAGCAGGGGAAGTGTTGTGAGTAACAGAACTGCCTACGGTGTGGGGGAAGGGACGCTGCTCACTGATTGGCTGTAGTGACAAGGGTCCCTCCAAAAATCTAGCACTATTCCAACTCAAATTCTCCCCCAAATCTACCACTAATAGACCAAGCCTCCACAGACCCTGTCTTGTATTGACAAACAGAACAAATCATTTCACATTCAAATATGTAATTTTAAATAGCTCAATTAAATCCAGCTGGGCCTTTTTAACACAGACAGTTGTTCCTGCTGTAGATGTTATGCCTTTGTACAGATCTAGGATCAATTCTCCTCCACAATGCATATTCAGTACCGGTCAATTGTTTGGACACACCTACAAATTCAATGTTTTTTCTTTATTTTAACTATTCTCTATGTTGTAGAATAATAGTGAAGACAACACAACTATGCCAAGTGTGTGCAAAGCTGTCATCAAGGCAAATTGTGAATACTTTGAAGAATCTCAAATAGAAAATATATTTTGATTTGTTTAACCCTTTTTTGGTTACTACATGATTCCATATGTGTTATTTCATAGTTTTAATATCTTCATTATTATTCTACAATGTAGAAAATAGTAAAAATAAAAACACTTGAATGAGTAGGTGTGTCCAAACCCTTGAATGGTACTGTATGTAAATGTGATATTTCAGTTGTTGTTTTTGTTACATTTGAAACATTTATAAAAACCTGTTTTTGCTTTGTCATTATGGGGTATTGTTATGTCATTATGGGGTATTTGTAACGATCGTCGTCGGGTGATGAGGAAGCGGACCAAAGCGCAGCTGGGAGCGAACACATGTTTATTCTTCACACTGAAATAAACACGTACACAAAACCAAGAAAATGCCGATACGTTAACTGCTCAAACACAAAGAGGCAACACCCCACAAACAGCGTGGGGGAAAAAGGAACTTAAATGGGATCCCAATCAGAGACAACTAGCGACAGCTGTCTCTGATTGGGAATCGACAGAACCCAACATAGAAATAAACCACATAGAGCTAACACAAGGCTATAACGCAAACATAGAAAACAAACCAAGGAAAAATACCCAACATGACACACCCTGACCCAAAATACCCGAGTTCACCTGGTCAGGGCGTGACAGTACCCCCCCCCCCTACGGTGCGTACTCCCGGCGCACCAAACTTAAGTCTATTAGGGGGGGGACCCGGGTGGGCGCCTCACCCTCGGTGGAGGCTCTGGCCCCGGGCGTGTTCTTTCCCCTGCCTTCACCTTAACCCTACCCCTCTGGCCCGGACTGGACCACTGTGGAGCGGCATGCTCAGGCTCCGGAGCGGAGCCGTCGACCGGAACAGGATTGGGCACCGGTGGACCGGACACGGGCCGTGCCGGACTAGGAACACGCACCACTGGCTTGGTGCGGGCAGCAGGAACGGGCCGGGCCGGACTGGGAACACGCACCACTGGCTTGGTGCGGGGAGCAGGAACGGGCCGGACAGGACTGTGGACACGCACCGTGGGCTTGGTGCGGGGAACAGGGACGGGCCGGACAGGACTGTGGACACGCACCGTGGGCTTGGTGCGGGGAACAGGAACGGGCCGGACAGGACTGTGGACACGCACCGTGGGCTTGGTGCGGGGAACAGGGACGGGCCGGACAGGACTGTGGACACGCACCGTGGGCTTGGTGCGGGGAACAGGAACGGGCCGGACAGGACTGTGGACACGCACCATGGGCTTGGTGCAGGGGAACAGGAACGGGCCGGACAGTACTGTGGACACGCACCGTGGGCTTGGTGCGGGGAACAGGGATGGGCCGGACAGGACTGGGGACACGCACCACTGACCTGGTGCGGGGAGCAGGGACGGGCCGGGCCGGACTGGGAACACGCACCACTGGCTTGGTGCGGGGAGCAGGAACGGGCCGGGCCGGACTGGGGACATGCACCACTGACTTGGTGCGGGGAGCAGGGACGGGCCGGGCCGGACTGGGAACACGCACCACTGGCTTAGTGCGGGGAGCAGGAACAGGCCGGGCCGGACTGGGGACACGCACCACTGACTTGGTGCGGGGAGCAGGGACGGGCCGGACAGGACTGTAAACACGCACTGGTGAACTGAAGCGAGGAGCCGGTTTAGCCACTCGTCCTGGCTGGATGCCCATCCTAGCACGGCATGTGCTGGGCATGTCCACCAGACGCACCGGGCTGTGCGGGCGCACTGGCGACACAGTGCGCAACTCCGCATCCCATGGCTCCTCCTCTAGATTTTCCCTCAGCAGGTCCTCAATCAACTGCCTCATCTTCGTCTCCTCTTCCGCCGTCATCCCCCACGAGAGCAGTGGTCTGGGCTCTTCCTCTGCCCTTCCGGACCACCCCATTAGCCCCCCAACATTTTTTTATTGGGGGTGTCTTCCGGGCCTCCTTGACCGCCGCCTGCGACTCCGTCCACCGGCTGGCATTACCTCCTCGACCTGGGAATCCTTCCGCCAGGGTCCTTTCCCCGACATGATCTCCTCCCAGGTCCAGAACTCCTTCCCCTCGCGAGCCCATCTCTCGCGCTCCTTATCCTCCCGCTGCTTGGTCCTGGTTTGGTGGGGTGTTCTGTAACGTTCGTCGTCGGGTGATGAGGAAGCGGCCCAAAGCGCAGCTGGGAGCGAACACATGTTTATTCTTCACACTGAAATAAACACGTACACAAAACCAAGAAAATGCCGATACGTTAACTGCTCAAAACACAAAGAGGCAAAACCCCACAAACAGCGTGGGGGAAAAAGGAACTTAAATGTGATCCCAATCAGAGACAACTAGCGACAGCTGTCTCTGATTGGGAATCGACAGAACCCAGCATAGAAATAAACCACATAGAGCTAACACAAGGCTATAACGCAAACATAGAAAACAAACCAAGGAAAAATACCCAACATGACACACCCTGACCCAAAATACCCGAGTTCACCTGGTCAGGGCGTGACAGTATTGTGATGTCATTATGGGGTATTGTGATGTCATTATGGGGTATTGTGATGTCATTATGGGGTATTGTGATGTCATTATGGGGTATTGTGTGTAGATTGATTTAATCCATTTTAGAATAACGTAACAAAATGTGGAAAAAGTGAAGGGGTCTGAATACTTTCTGAATGCACTGTATATATAGGGGCAGTACTTAGTGACATCACTTCCTGAAACAGGAGGTACAAATATATAACATAGGTTCACAATATCAACATTCAATGTATCAAAATATATGACCAAGCTGGAAGTGTAAACGCCAGCCCAGCCACAATCCTAGAGGTTCACTGATGATCAACCTCCTCCTTCACATCTGACTCCTGATGATCAACCTCCTCCTTCACATCTGACTGCTGATGATCAACCTCCTCCTTCACACCTGACTCCTGATGATCAACCTCCTCCTTCACATCTGACTCCTGATGATCAACCTCCTCCTTCACATCTGACTCCTGATGATCATCCTCCTCCTTCACACCTGACTCCTGATGATCAACCTCCTCCTTCACATCTGACTCCTGATGATCAACCTCCTCCTTCACACCTGACTCCTGATGATCAACCTCCTCCTTCACATCTGACTGCTGATGATCAACCTCCTCCTTCACATCTGACTCCTGATGATCAACCTCCTCCTTCACATCTGACTCCTGATGATCAACCTCCTCCTTCACATCTGACTCCTGATGATCAACCTCCTCCTTCACACCTGACTCCTGATGATCAACCTCCTCCTTCACATCTGACTCCTGATGATCAACCTCCTCCTTCACATCTGACTCCTGATCAATCCAGAGCATCTTCTTTTTGGGGGAATCCCGATGGACGACGTCATCCCATAGGCCGTCATCACCACCACAAGTTAATTGTCATTCAGGTTATCAATGGGAAGAGCATTAGCAATATGTCCTGTCTGGTAACTTGTCTCGTTCAATAGATTTACATTGGCAGGTGCACAGGGAGAACCCCCATGAAAAAAACTCAGTTGATCTTAAACTGGGGAAACACTTTTGGAAGTCTTTAATTATATCAAAGTCTGTTGCCTGTGATGTTGGGACAGATGATAGTCCCTTATTATACAAGAGACAAAATCCCCTAATTCTACAGCACAACGGCAGAGTCATGTCTTCAGTGTAAAACTAACAATGACTCAATAATCCTTCTGGGAATGTTATGACGTCATAAAGTTATGGGCGGAGTTAGAAAGTTGGCTGTCAGAAGTACAATATTACTGTTAACGCAATAGAAAGGTCAAATGCTTTATTATCTAAAAATGTAAAGTTCTGGGCGACGGAGAGAAATAAAATGGTGCAGTTTGAGGCCATGTGGTGGAGAGTGATGCAGGAGCTGGAGATGGGGGTGTGTCAGTGTTGAGATGCGTGCGCTGAAGATGTGTGCTAGTGGGTCTGGGAAGGTGTGATGTAGTTAATGTTAATATGATGTCGTTTGTGTGTGTATGTTTTGTATTGTTTATAAAATATAAAATAAAATATTTTTTAAGTCCCAATGCAAAGTTACACCTCACTGTTCTATTTTTAGAGTTATTACATAAATCCAATTAGAATTACAAAGAATGCCAAAGTCAGGTGTGAAGTAATATGGAGCACCAGCCTATTCCCTATGATGTAAACTACAACAGAAATAACTTCAAATGTATAACTTCATATTAAACCAATCGTTTGCACTCATGGGTTCCCACTAGATAACACAACCACACAGTATATGAAACGCATGAGGTGTGGCTAATGTTGACAAGCTGGAGCTAGCTACCGAGCTAGCATACAAACTCTGTAGCACAGAGTAGATCCTCCATATGACGTAGAGAAATAGTGCATTGTGGGTAGTTTAGAAGATATCCAGAAATAAGTTAAGAAATATGTAATAACACAAAAATATAACTGTACTTATAGGAAACCAGATCGTGACTACAGCTCAGTTACTAAGTCTTTAACCACACTGTGTTGTTACACCGGTGAGTAAAAACTCATGCTTCCTACCCTTTAACTTGTTGTCTGAAGATAAAATGTACATTTTACTGAACTGCGTCCAGTCAGCAGATGGACTAGATGCCTCTTAGGCCGCCCATTGTGACTCCATCAAGAATTCAGCAGAGCAAGTTTGTATGAAGGTCTGGTTATTAAATGGGTACATAGTTCAATAGTAATATCCTCTAAAACGCTCTGGTACAAACTTTACTGCCCTGTTTCCAGTTGTCCACATGGCTGGGAGAACCTATTCAAGTAAGTAAGTAAATAGATTTTGAAAATGTAAAAAAAAACCGATGTATTATTAGCTAACTAGCTACAGTGCAGGCTAACTCAAATGAGCTGCTAAATGAGCTAGCTAGTTGGCTTGCTAGCTATCTAACCAACTTCACATACTGTATAGATAGATAGATAGCTGGTGATATTAAATTCACTTAGCTAGCTAACTTCATATTAGCTAGCTATCTATTTATCACTGTAAAAAACAAACTCCAAATGCATTTGTAGGTAGCTAGCTAACAGCCATGGAGGAGGGTGAAAGGATAGCAGCCCCAACTGTCAGTGAGAGAGGAGGCTATTCTGGATAGGGCAGGTACTTTTGTGTTGTTCCTGTCCCTAGAAGTGAGGACGGAGATAATAGTAACATAATATTCAGTGTGGTGTAATTTGACTATAATGAAGTCTGTTTCTTGTGAGATTTTCTGTCCTCAGATAAAGAGCTCTATGAAAGCCAGTCTACATATGAAGAGGTCCCAATGAAGAGCAGTGGTTCTCAGTCCTGGGGACTCAGAGGGGCACATTGTTGTTTTTGCCTTCACACTGCACAGCTGATTCAAATGATCAACTCATCATCAAGCTTCAAGTGGTATTTATGTATTCATTTGTGATGCCCTCCTTGATATGGTCCTGTTATTGTCACATGCTACACATGTACATATGTGTGCCCATGCATCTATCAATCCAATGTTATCATGATTTGTTATCAGGGATATTATACTTTAGTAATCCACAATGACCTGGTGATGTAACAGTCTAATAATTACATTGTCTTCCATATTCCTACAGATACCTTGTAACTGGAGATTCCTTCATAACGGTTGCCTACAGTTACCTTGTAGGACACTGCAAGGCTGGGTGACCAGGACCATCTGGGACTGCCTCCTGGAGGAATTCAGGTGTGTGAAGGCTACCTGTGTCCTGTGTAACTTCATGAGGATGGACAGGAGGACCAGGAGGGGATCTGCAGCTCACCGCCGTGTGCCAGAGGAGGAGTCTGCTGCTCTGCAGGATGTTTCAAGGATGGGGTCCAACAACGCAGCAAGAGAGGCAATCCGTGTGCAGGAGATCTTCACCTCCTACTTCTTCAAAGAGGGTGCTGTTCCCTGGCAACACCATAGACTACACTATGCACAACCAAAGGCTCTTTTAAGAGCCATTCACATTGCAATAAGAGTATTCTTCCATTTACTGAGCTATGTCAACTGCAGTTATTCAATTCACAGTTTCTCTCCCTTTGATTTCTACTTCTCAGGTGAGGGTGCTGTTTAGGTAAGGGTGTGATGTCTGTGAAAAAAACAAAACAGGCTATTTTAAATCACCCATATTGAAAAAATGTAGAACAATTAGACACCCTATAACCCACACCAACACACTCATGTATCAATCTGATTGATGGATTGTGTTGTGCAGTAAACAGGTTCAGGTGTATAACTGTGGCTCCTTCCACCTTCAAAGAATAGGCAAGAGGGCCAACCATGGAGAATAGTAAGACACTTCATTATTTCTATAACTACGCTATATTGTTTGTCCTTGTTGGTCCGTTCATGTTTTTCAGCATAAAGTACTCTGCAGCCACTTAGTGTGGTGTGGACACCAGGTGAGGCCACACACAGATTCCTGTTGAACACTGTCGCTTTAACTACCTTATTTTCTCAATAACAGTCTCTCTCCTTCACTTCATCCCTCTCTCCCCTTCTCCCTAAATCCTCTAGGTTATATCAGCTGTGTCGGTGAAACCCTCCTGCATCTGAACTGGCTACATAGAGGGCACAGCATGATCAGAGGTGAGAGGTCACTTGGTCAGGTCAACAGGAAGTATTATTAAAGAGATGTTTTACATTGAAATACAGATAGAGATGCAGTAGTCCCAGAGTTAATGATCCCAGGTCAGTTTATATTATACAGGAAGTATTATTAAAGAGATGCTTTACATTGAAATACAGATAGAGATGCAGTAGTCCCAGAGTTAATGATCCCAGGTCAGTTTATATTATACAGGAAGTATTATTAAAGAGATGCTTTACATTGAAATACAGAGAGAGATGCAGTCGTCCCAGAGTTAATGATCCAAGGTCAGTTTTTTATTTCACCTCCTGATTGATGACTAACAATGTTAGAATAAAAAATATAAACACAAGGTTTAAACATGCTCTCTCTCTCCATCTGTCTCTCGTCTGCAGATATGTTTTGATGTGAGAGGATGCCAACCCCCAGTCCCATCATCGCCACCTCACCTGCTTTTAAGAACCTTTGGGCCGACGAGAGACACTATTATGTAATTGTGATGAACTGAGAGAATATTTATGTAGCACTGTGATTCATTAATCATGTGCTGCCTTCCCTGCTCCTATGTGCTTACCTCTTTCCCTTTCTGTCTTTTACACCTCTCTCACCACCTCCTCTTTCTTCCTCTGTTTTTATAATGCACAACAGATGTGCATTGAAGTACAGATTGAAACTTGTATTTATAACACTTGGATAATGAGCTTTTCAATCAAGCGTTTCACATTCTCTACTGGTTGAAATGAAGTGTAATGTGATGAAATACTCCACCTATCCTGTGTTTATCAGATCAATGCAGATGAAGGACATTAGATGTTGAGATGAACCAGTGTTAGAGTATTTACATGATGCATAGGAAGTGTAGTGTTCTGTTTTTTAACATTATATTTCTGTATATATGAATTAACTAGTTAAATTCTGTTTCTAGTCTATTAGTTACAATGTGTAACCATTGATGTCCCAGGACCAAGATTGGTAAACACTGTTGAAGTGTATAATTGTAATACATACATGCAGACACAGCGTCATTCAAAGACTGGAATTTGATACTCCTGGTATTGGATATGACTGAAAAATAATCTCGAAGACATTCATACCTAAACTGCACCTTTATTTGCCAAGGTAGAGTACATGATCAGTGAATATATTAAATGTACAGGCTACAATGTGGGGATCTCATGCATGGTAATAACTACATGTATATACGACTTGCATCCTTGGCACAACATGATATTATATTCTACTCAATCCATAGGCTTCATTAATGTCATTCAGGCTGTTTTGAAGTTGATACAACTGGCTATGATAGCTGAGGTTCATAGGTTCTGAACTAATATGTATACCAAACGTTTGGGTCCATACACAGATCGGCTAGATAGCTAGCTACACATCCATAGACATACAGGTATTATAATCATCCACTGCACAATAAGCAAGAACATAGCTAGCTACGTTATTTCATCTATCTGCATGGCAAATATCAGCAAGGCAAGCTTACAAAATTGTACATTCAATTTGCAGTAAACTCTTCAGCTAGCTAGATTCTATACATCCACTGTTTCACAAATTGACAGCCTGGTTTGCTGGTTGTTTCAGGAGTCCCTAAAACAACCAGAATGACAATTTCATACTCATGTCACAACACCCATAAAGCTAGCCCAGCTAGCTGGCTAATGTTAGCTAGTCAGCTAGCTGGTTAATGTTAGCTAGTCAGCTAGCTGGCTAATGTTAGCTAGTCAGCTAGCTGGCTAATGTTAGCTAGTCAGCTAGCTGGCTAATGTTAGCTAGTCAGCTAGTTGGCTAATGTTAGCTAGTCAGCTAGCTGGCTAATGTTAGCTAGTCAGCTAGCTGGCTAATGTTACCTAGTCAGCTAGTTGGCTAATGTCAGCTAGTTGGTTAATGTTAGCTAGTCAGCTAGCTGGCTAATGTTAGTTAGTCAGCTAGCTGGCTAATGTTAGTTAGTCAGCTAGCTGGCTAATGTTAGTCAGTTAGTTGGTTAATGTTAGCTAGTCAGCTAGTTGATTAATGTTAGCTAGTCAGCTAGCTCGTTAATGTTAGCTAGTCAGCTAGCTGGTTAATGTTAGCTAGTCAGCTAGCTGGTTAATGTTAGCTAGTCAGCTAGCTGGTTAATGTTAGCTAGTCAGCTAGCTGGCTAATGTCAGCTAGTCAGTTAATGTTAGCTAGTCAGCTAGCTCGTTAATGTTAGCTAGTCAGCTAGCTGGTTAATGTTAGCTAGTCAGCTAGTTGGTTAATGTTAGCTAGTCAGCTAGCTGGATAATGTTAGCTAGTCAGCTAGCTGGATAATGTTAGCTAGTCAGCTAGCTGGATAATGTTAGCTAGTCAGCTAGCTGGTTAATGTTAGCTAGTCAGCTAGCTGGCTTATGTCAGCTAGTCAGCTAGTTGGTTAATGTTAGCTATTCAGCTAGCTGGCTAATGTTAGCTAGTCAGCTAGCTCGTTAATGTTAGCTAGTCAGCTAGCTCGTTAATGTTAGCTAGTCAGCTAGCTGGTTAATGTTAGCTAGTCAGCTAGCTCGTTAATGTTAGCTAGTCAGCTAGCTCGTTAATGTTAGCTAGTCAGCTAGCTTGCTAAATCGCGATTTTCGAAAATCAACTTCATTATAAAAAATGCATAATCGTTTGTCTCTACATTAACTAACATTCCTGTCAACTGTAGATGTTTCTGCATGATTCGTTATGACCTTATAATCCCTTACATTTGCTTCCATCCTAGTGTTTCTGTCCACCATCTTTGACCCAGTTCAGTTCTGTGTAGGGGTACCCCTCTCTCCTAGTATATCTGTCCGCCATCTTTGATCCAGATCAGTACTGTGTAGGGGTACCCCTCTCTCCTAGTGTTTCTGTCCGCCATCTTTGATCCAGTTCAGTTCTGTGTAGGGGTACCCCTCTCTCCTAGTATTTCTGTCCGCCATCTTTGATCCAGTTCAGTTCTGTGTAGAGGTACCCCTCTCTCCTAGTGTTTCTGTCCACCATCTTTGACCCAGTTCAGTTCTGTGTAGGGGTACCCCTCTCTCCTAGTATATCTGTCCGCCATCTTTGATCCAGTTCAGTTCTGTGTAGAGGTATCCCTCTCTCCTAGTATTTCTGTCCTCCATCTTTGATCCAGATCAGTTCTGTGTAGGGGTACCCCTCTCTCCTAGTATTTCTGTCCGCCATCTTTGATCCAGTTCAGTTCTGTGTAGGGGTACCCCTCTCTCCTAGTATTTCTGTCCGCCATCTTTGATCCAGTTCAGTTCTGTGTAGGGGTACCCCTCTCTCCTAGTATTTCTGTCCGCCATCTTTGATCCATTTCAGTTCTGTGTAGGGGTACCCTTCTCTCCTAGTATTTCTGTCCTCCATCTTAGATCCAGTTCAGTTCTGTGTAGGGGTACCCCTCTCTCCTAGTATTTCTGTCCTCCATCTTAGATCCAGATCAGTTCTGTGTAGGGGTACCCCTCTCTCCTAGTATTTCTGTCCTCCGTCTTAGATCCAGATCAGTTCTGTGTAGGGGTACCCCTCTCTCCTAGTATTTCTGTCCGCCATCTTTGATCCAGTTCAGTTCTGTGTAGGGGTACCCCTCACTCCTAGTATTGCTGAAGAAAGTCTAACAGTCACTAGTGCAGCAGCAGCCTCCCCCGGTCCTAGTGCCGCCCGGTAAGAAGTTTAAGATGCGATGGAACGGTTGACGAAGAAAAAAAAATCACAGAAAAAATATATTGACTGATATTGATTTATTTGGGGGGGGGGCTAATGAATATTTTAGGACCAGCGATGTTCCTTATTCCTACCCTTTAACTTTTTGTCTGACAAAATTAACATTTTACTCAACTGCGTTACCCACTCCAGTCAGCAGATGGCGGTGTGGGAATTTAAGGCGATGCTGTTGGTGTGACGTATAATCTAGTGGACGGAACTCTTCTTTCAACAATAGCAACAGTTATTCAGCCTCCTCGGTAGCTTGCTAGACACAATAGCCGAACCGATAAAGTTCATTAGACGCGTTAGTGTATATTAGCCACTGTGTTTTAAACCCACTACTGTCGTCTAGTTAGTTATCAGATTTAATTTCATATTTACGGTGTTGTTGTTATTATTCAGCTAGCGGGCTGGTTAAGTTAGCATTAGCCTAGCTAGCTAACATCTCCGACCATGCGGTCACTGAGCTACTCTCCTCCTGCTAAAGAAGAGAACATCACAGTAAAACAAGAAGTAGAGGGTGAGGCCGTTACTGTGAAAGAAGAAAAAGATGCGTTCAGAGTGAAAGAGGAGGAGGATGTTACAGTAAAAGAAGAGGAGGATGCAGTTTATGGAGTGAAAGAGGAAGAGGGGGAGATGACTGTTACATCCATAGAGGAGGAAACTGGACATCTGGGCCCGGTTTCCCAAACGCATCTTAAGGCGTCCAATGGTTCTAACGGTGAACTTAGCCATAAGATGGTTTTGAGAAACCGTTCCCTGATTAACACTAGTAAGTACTGTCTTAAATACAGAGGCACCAACTCTGCAGTTGTTGAACTGATGTGTGGAGTTAAAGCGGAAATATGCAATAGCTACATCCATATTGTGACTTTTAAATTATTAATTTATAGCCATTGATTGTTGAAGAATATAACACATGCCTCATGAGCTTAGTTCAACTGTTGTACCCCATCAGAACCCCAAATAAGCTTTTTTTTACTCCAATGTTTAGAAATGTAAACCAACACTGTATAGCCTCAACATAGTTAAAACTATAATGTTGATATCATGGCTTGTCAGTCCTTGCATCCATAGGTCTGTCTATGAATTTGAAAGTAGTTACATTTCTCCAACCCCATAGTCATCTTATAACCAAAACAGTGGTGGAATGACAGCTTTGTTATTGTATGAACTGCAGATTGCTGGGTTGTGTGGGTTTTTTCAACAGTAACAAAATGGCTGCCCAGAGGCTTGGTTTGGTAAACAGCTGAGGGATGGGGGAAGGAGGAGTGTAACCACTCAAATTTATTCATCCAGGATGTCATAATGATAGTTTAACCAGGTTTCTAGGATATATAGTATATTCTAGAATTCATCCATGATGTCATAATGATAGTTTAACCAGGTTTCTAGGATATATAGTATATTCTAGAATTCATCCATGATGTCATAATGATAGTTTAACCAGGTTTCTAGGATAGATAGTATATTCTAGAATTCATCCATGATGTCATAATGATAGTTTAACCAGGTTTCTAGGCTATATAGTATATTCTATAACTGCCAGTGTAGATTTCCTGTGGAGGCAAATTATTAGAGCTGTTGATAAGTCATTGTATAATATTCAGCCAATTGTTTTTCATGCCATTACATTAAAGGCAAGACATACCTAGATTCAATTACATTCATGAATTGGTTTGAAACCTTTGTTTTAAACCCTTCTCAAAATTGGTGCCTTGCCGGATTTGTAAAAAATGGTTTGTCATGAAACTCTATTTTTTAAATGTATTTAAATGTAACCTTTATTTAACTAGGCAAGTCAGTTAAGAACAAATTCTTATTTACAATGACTGCCTACCCCGGACAACGCTGGGCCAATTGTGCGCCGCCCTATGGGACTCCAAATCACGGCCGGTTGCAATACAGCCTGGATTTGAACCAGGGTGTCTGTAGTGAAGCCTCAAGCACTGAGATGCAGTGTCCGCTGCGCCACTCGGGAGCCCCAAAATCATGTTCTAGTGCTGTCCCCAACTAAAATAAATATTGGTCAACCAAGAGTCATCTGTTCTTTCTACAAATCGCCCCATGTGTTTTTATAAAATCAACTATATGTACTGAACTTGTCTGATGCTTTAAGCATGCTATTTGATTAAATAATTAAAACACACAAATGACTGGAGGGAGCCAGTCGTCAACGTAACCTGACTGGAGGGAGCCAGTTGTCAACGTAACCTGACTGGAGGGAGCCAGTCGTCAACGTAACCTGACTGGAGGGAGCCGACCAGTACTGAAATCCTTTAGCCGTACCCTCATCCTACTTCTCTGGTGATGTAGACTTTATCCCAGGCCCTGTGTGTCCCCAGGCGCTCTCATTTGTTGACTTCTGTAACCGTAAAAGCCTTAGTTTCATGCATGTTAACATCAGAAGCCTCCTCCCTCAGTTTGTTTTACTCACTGCTTTAGCACACTCCGCCAACCTTGATGTCCTTGCCGTGTCTGAATCCTGGCTTTGGAAGGTCACCAAAAATTCTGAAATTTCCATCCCCAACTACAACATTTTCCATCAAAATGAGAGGAGTTGCAATCTACTGCAGAGATGGCCTGCAATGTTCTATCATACTTTCCAGGTCTAAGCCCAAACAGTTCGAGCTTTTAATTAAAAAAATGAATCTCTCCAGAAATAAGTCTCTCACTGTTGCCGCCTGTTACAGACCCCCCTCAGCTCCCAGCTGTGCCCTGGACACCATATGTGAATTGATTGGCCCCCATCTATCTTTAGAGTTTGTTCTGTTAGGTGACCTAAACTGGGATATGCTTAACCTCTCTAGGGGGTGTGGGACGCTACCATCCCACATGGCAAACATCCAGTGAAATTGCAGAGCACCAAATTCAAAAACAGAAATACTCATTATAAGAATTCATAAAACATACAAGTGTTATACATCGGTTTAAAGATTAACTTCTTGTTAATCAAACCACGGTGTCAGATTTCAAAAAGGCTTTACGGCGAAAGCATACCATGCGATTATCTGAGAACAGCGCCCAGCAGACAAATCATTACAAACAGTTACCAGCCAAGTAGAGGAGTTACACAACTCAGAAATACGAATAAAATGAATCACTTACTTTTGATGATCTTCATATCGTTGCAACTCGCAAGACTCCCATTTACTCAATAAATGTTTGTTTTGTTCGATAAAGTCTCTCTTTATATCCAAAAACCTCCGTTTTGTTCATGCGTTTTGTTCAGTAATCCACAGGCTCAAAGGCAATCACAACAGCCAGACGAAAAATCCGAAAAGTATCAGTAAAGTTCGTAGAAACATGTCAAACGATGTTTATAATCAATCCTCAGGTTGTTTTTAGCCTAAATTATATATAACATTTCAACCGGACAATAACGTCTTCAGTATAAAAGGTAAACAAGAAAGGTGCGCTCTCGGTCTCGCGCATGAAAAATCTCTGAGATACTGAATGGTCCACTCATTCAGAGTGGTCTTACACTCTCATTTTTCAGAATACAAGCCTGAAACTATTTCTAAAGACTGTTGACATCTAGTGGAAGCCATAGGAAGTGCAATTTGAGACCTAAGTCAATGGAATCTGTATAGGCAGTCAATGGAACACCACAACAACAACAAAAAATCCCACTTCCTGGATGTATTTATCTCAGGTTTTCGCCTGTCATATCAGTTCTGTTATACTCACAGACATTATTTTAACAGTTTTGGAAACTTTAGAGTGTTTTCTATCCAAATCTACCAAGTTTACTTTGGCACGCTTTTCATCCAGAGGTGAAAACAATCGCCATGTTTTTATTTATGTTTTTTTTGCTCTTTTGCACACCAGTATTTCTACTTGTACATCTATCACTCCAGTGTTAAATTGTAATTACTTCACTACTATGGTCTATTTATTGCCTTGCCTCCGTACTCCATTTGCACACACTGTATATAGATTTTTCTATTGTGTTATTGACTGTTCGTTTGTTTATCCAACGTGTAACTCTGTTTTTTTTGTCGCACTGCTTTGCTTTATCTTGGCCAGCTCGCAGTTGTAAATGAGAACTTGTTCTCAACTAGCTTACCTGGTTAAATAAAGGTGAAATACATTTTTTTTTTTTTTTTAATCTTAGCTTTATTGACAACACTCAAATGGATACTGTCATAAATGCGGTTCTTCAATAATTACACATAATTCTTAATACTGTAGATGTTTAGTTACAGTCACATGTTCAACTATCATCAGCTGATCCAGGAAATCATTTTCTGATTGACAGTCACATGACAAACATCACGACATGCAACAACAACCAAAGTGCTTCTTCATTCATTACTCTGGTAAAGACAGTTATGCTGTGCTCCACGTTGGATCCAACATCCCTAACAAATTTATGTTTATAATGTGTTATTGTCTGCTTGATTTACTGTAGGGTCTCGTTAGTCTGTTTGGACACAGAGATACTTAGCTCATAATGTGTAGAGAACTGTTCCTTGATGGATAGGCTATTGAACAACACACAGAGCTATTTTCCTATATTTGTTGTTAGGTGAAGTTATGGGTTCTACAGTAGGTCTATGTTATTGTTAGGTGAAGTTATGGGTCCTACAGTAGGTCTATGTTGTTGTTAGGGGAAGTTATGGGTCCTACAGTAGGTCTATGTTATTGTTAGGTGAAGTTATGGGTCCTACAGTAGGTCTATGTTGTTATTAGGTGAAGTTATGGGTCCTACAGTAGGTCTATGTTATTGTTAGGTGAAGTTATGGGTCCTACAGTAGGTCTATGTTATTGTTAGGTGAAGTTATGGGCCAATTTGGCAAACGGTGTACAAACCCTCATTGTCAGGCTGATGAAAAAGCCAAAGAGCATTTTACTGGTTGAAGTGTTTTTTAAGTACAAAGCGGTTGATTTGCGATGATGACACAAACATATTAAGCAGGAGATTCAAGCGAGCCTGACAATTATAATCCAAAGTAGTGTGAAATGAACTCATAAGCAACCTGGTAATGGAGGTTACTCCCCTGAGCAAAAATCTTTTCTCACCAGCAAACATAGAAAAGGGCCTCCAATCTTAGATGTTACTACTAATGTGAAAACAAGACAAAATATGACTATTGTTGCTCATTTTAAGACGACTGTCAAGTAATCATTACATTCATTACAGATGTCAATTGTTGTTCAACATCATGGCTACGCTGTTGGCATCACCTTTTACAGTGGATTTCTGCTGTTGTGGGCCTTTAACCATCTGTCTGACTTTGTCATTCACACAGGAGAGAGACATGACTATCGTGGATCCTCTGGGGAGCCTCAACAACCTCATGATGCTGACAAGGCGGAGAAGAGTCTCTCCAGATCAGAACTCCTCAAGAAACACCAGCAGAGATCCACAGGGAAGAGAACTCACTGCTGCTCTGATTGTGGGAAGAGATTCACCTCATCAGGCATTAAAATTCATCAGAGAATCCACACAGGAGAGAAATCTTATAGCTGTGGTCAATGTGGGAAGAGTTTTGATACATCTAGCCATCTTATTGTACACCAAAGAACACACACAGGAGAGAAACCTTATAGCTGTGATGAATGTGGGAAGAGTTTTACTCATCGAAGCAGCCTGATATCACACCAGAGGATACACACAGGAGAGAAACCTTATAGCTGTGATGAATGTGGGAAGAGTTTTACTCATCGAAGCAGCCTGATATCACACCAGAGAACACACACAGGAGAGAAACCTTTTAGCTGTGATCAATGTGGGAAGAGTTTTACTCAGCTAATCAACCTGATAACACACCAGAGAACACACACAGGAGAGAAACCATATAGCTGTGATGAATGTGGGAAGACTTTTACTCATTCAACCAGCCTGAAATTACACCAGAGACCACACACAGGAGAGAAACCTTTTAGCTGTGATCAATGTGGGAAGAGTTTTACTCATCGAAGCAGCCTGATATCACACCAGAGAATACACACAGGAGAGAAACTATATATCTGTGATGAGTGTGGGAAGAGATTTACTTGCTTGCGCAATCTGACTCTTCACCAGAGAACACACACAGGAGAGAAACCCTATAGCTGTACTCGATGTGGGAAGTTTTTTTTAAAATCTAACCATCTGACGATACACCAAAGAAGACACACAGGAGAGAAATCCTATAGCTGTACTCAATGTGGGAAGAGTTTTGTTCAATCTGGCGAACTGAAGATACACCAGAGAAGACACACAGGAGAGAAATCTTATAGCTGTACTCGATGTGGCAAGAGTTTTGTTCAATCTGGCGAACTGAAGATACACCAGAGAACACACACAGGAGAGAAACCTTATAGCTGTGGTCAATGTGGGAAGCGTTTTGGTCAATCTGGCCATCTGACATCACACCAGAGAACACACACAGGAGAGAAATCTTATAGCTGTGATCAATGTTGGAAGAGTTTTACTACTTTTAGCCATCTGACATCACACCAAAGAACACACACCGGAGAAAAACCTTATAGGTGTGGTCAATGTAACAAGAGATACTCCGATAAAAGACATCTGATCAAACATCAGAAAATACATGAAGGAGTTGTTTCATGATCTCAATGAATTAATGTCACAATGTAGAATGTTTAACATTGTAGAAGGAGTATATTAATGATGTCACAATGTAGAATGTTTTAACATTGTAGTAGGAGTATTTTAATGATGTCACAATGTAGAATGTTTTAACATTGTAGTAGGAGTATTTTAATGATGTCACAATGTAGAACCCTAAACGTTTGTCCCCTGTTCTATTGATTTCAACATGATATGGATATTAGCCTCAGGGGGAAAATCCAGGCTCTGAAATGGAAGAGTTACTATTTATGTGATTTAACAAAAAGTGACTAACAAAAAAAGAGTTGTGTTAGACTTACCATGTTGGTTACGCACTGGAATCAAAATGCAACACTTCAAAATGTATCTGGCTGTTTTCTACAAGTTGTCCTCTAACCAGGGATGTACACATTATTCCCAGATTCCATGTGGTTTTTGAGCTGTTAGTTTTAACAGGACGTGCAACCTCATCTCCCTCCTCTCACACAATTTATTTCAACATGATATCGATGAGTGATGACATAAATGTTGTGTTCCTTTGTTTAGCGACCCCTACATTTAAATTCATCACTCCAAAATGTAGCTGACTGTCTTCTGTAGGTTGTCCTCTAAGCAGTGATGTCAAATATATCTCCCATTTCCATGTGTTTTTTTAGTTGTTTTAGTTTCAACATCACGTACAACCTGATTTCCCCCCTAATCGATATCAGTGATTTATTGCTAAACTGTTTCTGCATTTGGACTATTGATTTGGACACGTTTAAACTGTGACATTGGGGATATCCCACCTAGCAAAATGTCGTTGAAAATAAGACTTTGCCCGACATTCAATATAAGTTTGGTTTTAGCTGAAAGTTGAAAAGAAAACAATTTAATTTCAACTTACTTGCAGCCTAAACACATAGTCACAGTACAATAATCAATTATATGAACAATCCTACATCACTCCAGTATTTATTTACAACATTCATGTACTAAATGTCTTTATTCCACTACTGAAGTAGCAGGTGTCAAATCACCTCATATTTCAAACATCCAGCCTGACAAAAGATACATTTTATGCCTCACCATTAAGTGAATTATTGCTAAAACATATTAACAAAGGGGTGTACATTTGGTTTTTATATTTCATGTTTAATATTCATGTAAGATTTAGTAATCATAATTATTTATGCAACCAACTGATCATTTTTGGTACAATTATATTGACATTGCTGCCCTGCTTTTAGAATATCAGGGTTCATTCTGATGTGCCAACCCAAATGTACTAGAGCATGACATTGGGGACTGGGCCCCGATCCAACAACATGCCTATCTAGTGAACCCTGAAAAGAGAGAGAAGCTCTGCAGTGAGGTGGAAAGTTACTACGGATATTGCAGGAGTTTCCTCTTGAAATCAGACATGTCTGTGGTAAGGACAACTTGGTTGCTGATTGTCTCAAGGATGGGCAGTCAAAAAGATTTGTGTTTTGTCAGTGCATTACCATGGATTACAATTTATTTTGACTGCACGTTTTTCTGTATTGGAGATTAGTTTTGTTTGGGTTCGTTCCAAGGGGACGAGAGTTCTAGAAGCTAGTGAGTTTTAGGAAGATGAGAGTTCTAGAAGCTAGTGGGATTTAGGAAGATGAGAGTTCTGGAAGCTAGTGAGTTTTAGGATTCTATAGTAAGAAAAAGGAGGAAAAATTATTTCGATTGTATATTATTATTTAGAAATGTGTTTTTCTTGTTTTTAATTGTTGACACGTCTCGCTCGTTAGCCCGTCTAGCACGTCTAGCTCGTTAGCACGTCTAGCTCGTTAGCACGTAGGACGCACTGATTGTGTTACACCTGTCCTGGCTTGTCCATCTCGTTAGTGGGAAGGTGTTTCACCTGAGCTGGTCCAGGTTCTATTTAAGAGTGTCTGGCCCAGTGCTCCAGTTGTCTTGATACATTAGGAGAGTCAACACCTTTAGTTGCTCCACCTTTTTGGTTTGCTTCCTGTCTTTAAGTTTGGTGTGGGTTTTTCTTTTGTTTGCCTCTTCTTGGGCAGATTTAGTGGGTCTCATTGTGGGTGTCTTTTAGGTCCCAGTTGTTGTTACTAGTCAACTTTCAGTGGACACCCCCATAGTGTCTTTCAGAGACCCTCCTAAAAAACAAGTTATATTTTGGGTTGGATATTGCATCATATTGTTGATATTTTAATCAATGGCATTTCCTTAGAATGCTCATTAGTCTTTCAGTTGTTATTCTTCTGTTTTTTATCCTCTTATGTTTGTGTACTAAATATTTCTGTTTATTTTCATCGTTTTTTCCTGTGAAGCCATTGTGTTGCATCCATGTCTGACATGTGCTGTATAAATAAAGCCTCTGTTTTTATAATGCACAACAGATGTGCATTGAAGTACAGATTGAACTTGTATTTATAACACTTGGATAATGAGCTTTTCAATAAAGCGTTTCGCATTCTCTACTGGTTGAAATGAAGTGTAATGTGATGAAATACTCCACCTATCCTGTGTTTATCAGATCAATGCAGATGAAGGACATTAGATGTTGAGATGAACCAGTGTTAGAGTATTTACATGATACATAGGAAGTGTAGTGTTCTGTTTTTTAACATTATATTTCTGTATATATGAATTAACTAGTTAAATCCTGTTTCTAGTCTATTAGTTACAATGTGTAACCATTGATGTCCCAGGACCAAGATTGGTAAACACTGTTGAAGTGTATAATTGTAATCCATACATGCAGACACAGCGTCATTCAAAGACTGGAATTTGATACTCCTGGTATTGGATATGACTGAAAAATAATCTCAAAGACATTCATACCTAAACTGCACCTTTATTTGCCATGGTAGAGTACATGATCAGTGAATATATTAAATGTACAGGCTACAATGTGGGGATCTCATGCATGGTAATAACTACATGTATATACGACTTGCATCCTTGGCACAACATGATATTATATTCTACTCAATCCATAGGCTTCATTAATGTCATTCAGGCTGTTTTGAAGTTGATACAACTGGCTATGATAGCTGAGGTTCATAGGTTCTGAACTAATATGTATACCAAACGTTTGGGTCCATACAAAGATCGGCTAGATAGCTAGCTACACATCCATAGGCATACAGGTATTATAATCATCCACTTCACAATAAGCAAGAACATAGCTAGCTACATGGTGTTCAACCTTCCCAAGTTCTCTCACGTCACCCCGCTCCTCCGCTCTCTCCACTGGCTTCCAGTTGAAGCTCGCATCCGCTACAAGACCATGGTGCTTGCCTACGGAGCTGTGAGGGGAACGGCACCTCCATACCTTCAGGCTCTGATCAGGCCCTACACCCAAACAAGGGCACTGCGTTCATCCACCTCTGGCCTGCTGGCCCCCCTACCTCTGAGGAAGCACACTTCCCGCTCAGCCCAGTCCAAACTGTTCGCTGCTCTGGCACCCCAATGGTGGAACAAGCTCCCTCACGACGCCAGGACAGCGGAGTCAATCACCACCTTCCGGAGACACCTGAAACCCCACCTCTTTAAGGAATACCTGGGATAGGATAAAGTAATCCTTCTAACCCCCCCCCCCCTTAAAAGATTTAGATGCACTATTGTAAAGTGGTTGTTCCACTGGATATCATAAGGTGAATGCACCAATTTGTAAGTCGCTCTGGATAAGAGCGTCTGCTAAATGACTTAAATGTAATGTTAAATGTACATTATTTCATCTATCTGCATGGCAAATATCAGCAAGGCAAGCTTACAAAATTGTAAGGAGTCCCTAAAACAACCAGAATGACAATTTCAAACTCATGTCACAACACCCATAAAGCTGGTCAGCTAGCTAGTTAATGTTAGCTAGTCAGCTAGCTGGTTAATGTTAGCTAGTCAGCTAGCTGGTTAATGTTAGCTAGTCAGCTAGCTGGCTAATGTTAGCTAGTCAGCTAGCTGGCTAATGTTAGCTAGTCAGCTAGCTGGTTAATGTTAGTTAGTCAGCTAGCTGGTTAATGTTAGCTAGTCAGCTGGCTAATGTTAATGTTAGCTAGTCAGCTAGCTGGTTAATGTTAGCTTGTCAGCTAGCTGGTTAATGTTAGCTAGTCAGCTAGCTGGTTAATGTTAGCTAGTCAGCTAGCTGGTTAATGTTAGCTAGTCAGCTAGCTGGTTAATGTTAGCTAGTCAGCTAGCTGGTTAATTTTAGCTTGTCAGCTAGCTGGTTAATGTTAGCTAGTCAGCTAGCTGGTTAATGTTAGTTAGTCAGCTAGCTGGTTAATGTTAGCTAGTCAGCTGGCTAATGTTAATGTTAGCTAGTCAGCTAGCTGGTTAATGTTAGCTAGTCAGCTAGCTGGTTAATGTTAGCTAGTCAGCTAGCTGGCTAAATCGCAATTTTCATAAATGAACTTTACGATTAAAAAAATGCATAATCGTTTGTCTCTACATTAACTAACATTCCTGTCAACTGTACATGTTTCTGCATGATTCGTTATAATCCCTTACATTTGCTTCCATCCTAGTATTTCTGTCCATCTTTGATCCAGTTCAGTTCTGTATAGTGGTACCCCTCTCTCCTAGTATTTCTGTCCATCTTTGATCCAGTTCAGTTCTGTGTAGGGGTACCCCTCTCTCCTAGTATTTCTGTCCTCCATCTTTGATCCAGTTCAGTTCTGTGTAGGGGTACCCCTCTCTCCTAGTATTTCTGTCCGCCATCTTTCATCCAGTTCAGTTCTGTGTAGGGGTACCTCTCTCCTAGTATTTCTGTCCTCCATCTTTGATCCAGTTCAGTTCTGTGTAGGGGTACCCCTCTCTCCTAGTGTTTCTGTCTGCCATCTTTGATCCAGTTCAGTTCTGTGTAGGGGTACCCCTCTCTCCTAGTATTTCTGTCCTCCATCTTTGATCCAGATCAGTTCTGTGTAGGGGTACCCCTTTCTCCTAGTGTTTCTGTCCGCCATCTTTGATCCAGTTCAGTTCTGTGTTGGGGTACCCCTCTCTCCTAGTATTTCTGTCCTCCATCTTTGATCCAGTTCAGTTCTGTGTAGGGGTACCCCTCTCTCCTAGTATTTCTGTCCGCCATCTTTGATCCAGATCAGTTCTGTGTAGGGGTACCCTTCTCTCCTAGTGTTTCTGTCCGCCATCTTTGATCCAGTTCAGTTCTGTGTAGGGGTACCCCTCTCTCCTAGTATTTCTGTCCTCCATCTTTGATCCTGTTCAGTTCTGTGTAGGGGTACCCCTCTCTCCTAGTATTTCTGTCCGCCATCTTTGCTGAAGAAAGTCTAACAGTCACTAGTGCAGCAGCAGCCTCCCCGGTCCTAGTGCTAACCGGCAAGAAGTTTAAGATGCGATGGAACGGTTGACGAAAAAAATAAATAATCGAAAAAATATATTGACTGATATTGATTTATTTAGAGTGGTTAATGAATATTCTAGCAATGTCCCTGATTCCTACCCTTTAACTTTTTGTCTGAAAATAAAATATACATTTTACTCAACTGCGTTTCCCACTCCAGTCAGCAGATGGCGGTGTGGGAATTTAAGGTAATGCTGTTGGTGTGACGTATAATCTAGTGGACGGAACGCTTCTTTCAACAGCAACAACAGTTCGTCAGCCACCTCGGTAGCTTGCTAGACAAAATAGCCGAACCAATAAAGCTCTTTAGACGCTTTCGTGTATATTAGCCACTGTGTTTTAAACCCACTTCTGTCGTCTAGTTAGTTATCCGATTTAATTCCATATTTACGGTGTTGTTATTAGTCCGCTAGCATTAGCTTAGCTAGCTAACATCTCCGACCATGAGTTCACTAATCTACTCTCCTGCTGCTAAAGAAGAGGTCTGCTGGATGGAGAAAGAAGAGGCTGTTGAAATACAAAAACAAGTAGAGGGTGAGGCTGTTACAGTGAAAGAAGAAGAGAAAGACGTTACAGTGAAAGAAGAGGAAGACGCGTTCAGAGTGAAAGAGGAGGAGGATGTTACTGTGAAAGAAGAGGAGGATCCAGTTTATGGAGTGAAAGAGGGGGAGATGACTGTTACATTGAAAAAGGAAGAGGAGGAAACTGGATATCTGGGCCCGGTTTCCCAAACGCATCTTAAGGAATCCAATGGTTCTAACGATGAACTTAGCAATAAGATGGTTTTGGGAAACCATTCCCTGATTAACACTAGTAAGTACTGTCTTAAATACAGAGGCACAAACTCTGCAGTTGTTGAACTGATGTTTGGTGTTAAAGCGGAAATCTGCAATTGCTCCATCCATATTGTGACTTTTAAATTATTTATTTATAGCCATTGATTCTTGAAGAATATAACACATGCCTCATGAGCTTAGTTCAACTGTTGTTCCCCATCAGAACCCCAAATAAGCTTTTTTTTTTTACTCCAATGTTTAGAAACAATGTAAATCAACACTGTATAGCCTTAACATGGTTAAAACTATAATGTTGATATCATGGTTGGTCAGTCCTTGCATCCATAGGTCTGTCTGTCTGTAGTTACATGTCTGTAGTTACATCATCATCTTATTACCAAAACAGTGGTGGAATGACAGATTTGTTATTGTTTGAACTGCAGATTCCTGGGTTGTGTGTTTTTTTTTAAAACAGCAACAAAATGGCTGCCCAGAGACTTGGTTTGGTAAACAGCTGAGGGATGGGGGAAGGACGAGTGTAACCACTCTCAAATTCATAGAGAAAGCTATTGTAGCAACTGTAACCCAACACCTAGAGACCTCGTCAAGAAGTTCAGACATCTTGGCCTGACAGTCGCTGGATCCAGGTTTGAGTTCATGTAACCGATGTGAAATGGCTAGTTAGTTAGCGGTGGTGGGCGCTAATAGTATATTCTAGAATTCTTCCATTATGTCATAATGACAGTTTAACCAGGTTTCTAGGCTATATACACTGCTCAAAAAATTAAAAGGGAACACTTAATTATTATTTTGATTTGTTTAACCCTTTTTTAGTTACAACATGATTCCATATGTGTTATTTCATAGTTTTGATGTCTTCAATATTATTCTACAATGTAGAAAGTAGTCAAAATAAAGAAAAACCCTTGAAAAACCCTTTTGACTGGTACTGAATATATACTGAATATATACTGCTCAAAAAAATAAAGGGAACACTTAAACAACACAATGTAACTCCAAGTCAATCACACTTCTGTGAAATCAAACTGTCCACTAAGGAATCAACACTGATTGACAATAAATTTCACATGCTGTTGTGCAAATGGAATAGACAACAGGTGGAAATTATAGGCAATTAGCAAGACACCCCCAATAAAGGAGTGGTTCTGCAGGTGGTGACCACAGACCACTTCTCAGTTCCTATGCTTCCTGGCTGATGTTTTGGTCACTTTTGAATGCTGGCGGTGCGTTCACTCTAGTGGTAGCATGAGACGGAGTCTACAACCCACACAAGTGGCTCAGGTAGTGCAGCTCATCCAGGTTGGCACATCAATGCGAGCTGTGGCAAGAAGGTTTGCTGTGTCTGTCAGCGTAGTGTCCATAGCATGGAGGCGCTACCAGGAGACAGGCCAGTACACCAGGAGACATGGAGGAGGCCGTAGGAGGGCAACAACCCAGCAGCAGGAACGCTACCTCTGCCTTTGTGCAAGGAGGAGCAGGAGGAGCACTGCCAGAGCCCTGCAAAATGACCTCCAGCAGGCCACAAATGTGCATGTGTCTGCTCAAACGGTCAGAAACAGACTCCATGAGGGTGGTATGAGGGCCCGACGTCCACAGGTGGGGGTTGTGCTTACAGCCCAACACCGTGCAGGACGTTTGGCATTTGCCAGAGAACAACAAGATTGGTGAATTTGCCACTGGCGCCCTGTGCTCTTCACAGATGAAAGCAGGTTCACACTGAGCACGTGACAGACGTGACAGAGTCTGGAGACGCAGTGGAGAACGTTCGGCTGCCTGCAACATCCTCCAGCATGACCGGTTTGGCGGTGGGTCAGTCATGGTGTGGGGTGGCATTTCTTTGGGGGGCCGCACAGCCCTCAATGTGCTCGCCAGAGGTAGCCTGACTGCCATTAGGTACAGAGATGAGATCCTCAGACCCCTTGTGAGACCATATGCTGGTGCGGTTGGCCCTGGGTTCCTCCTAATGCAAGACAATGCTAGACCTCATGTGGCTGGAGTGTGTCAGCAGTTGCTGCAAGAGGAAGGCATTGATGCTATGGCCTGGCCCGCCCGTTCCCCAGACCTGAATCCAATTGATGATTGACATGATGAATCCAATTGACATGATGATGTCTTGCTCCATCCACCAACGCCACGTTGCACCACAGACTGTCCAGGAGTTGGCGGATGCTTTAGTCCAGGTCTGGGAGGAGATCCCTCAGGAGACCATCTGCCACCTTATCAGGAGCATGCCCAGACGTTGTAGGGAGGTCATACAGGCACGTGGAGGCCACACACACTACTGAGCCTCATTTTGACTTGTTTTAAGGACATTACATCAAAGTTGGATCAGCCTGTAGTGTGGTTTTCCACTTTAATTTTGAGTGTGACTCCAAATCCAGACCTCCATGGGTTGATCAATTGGATTTCCATTGATTATTTTTGTGTGATTTTGTTGTCAGCACATTCAACTATGTAAAGAAAAAAGTATTTAATAAGATTATTTCTTTCATTCAGATCTAGGATGTGTTGTTTAAGTGTTCCCTTTTTTTTGTTGAGCAGTATAGTATATTCTAGAATTCATCCATGATGTCATAATGATAGTTTAACCAGGTTTCTAGAGTGTATATAGTATATTGTACATTTCATCCATGATGTCATAATGATAGTTTAACCAGGTTTCTAGGCTATATAGTATATTCTAGAATTCATCCATGATGTCATAATGATAGTTTAACCAGGTTTCTAGGCTTTATAGTATATTCTAGAATTCATCCATGATGTCATAATGATAGTTTAACCAGGTTTCTAGGCTATATAGTATATTCTAGAATTCATCCATGATGTCATAATGATAGTTTAACCAGGTTTCTAGGCTATATAGTCGACACCCCGTTTGGCGAAGTTGGCTGTCTTTGTTAGGAAGAAATAGTATTCACGCAGTTCGCAACGAGCCAGGTGGCCCAAACTGCTGCATATACTCCAACTCTTTTCTCTGTATACATCAATGATGTCGCTCTTGCTGCTGGTGAATCTCTGATCCACCTCTACGCAGACGACACCATTCTGTATACTTCTGGCCCTTCTTTGGACACTGTGTTAACAACCCTCCAGACGAGCTTCAATGCCATACAACTCTCCTTCCGTGGTCTCCAACTGCTCCTAAACACAAGTAAAACTAAATGCATGCTCTTCAACCGATCGCTGCCTGCACCTGCCCGCATCACTTCTCTGGACGGTTCTGACTTAGAATTTGTGGACAACTACAAATACCTAGGTGTCTGGTTAGACTAAACTCTCCTTCCAGACTCACATCAATCATCTCCAATCCAAAGTTAAATCTAGAATTGGCTTCCTATTTCGCAACAAAGCATCCTTCACTCATGCTGCCAAACATACCCTCGTAAAACTGACCATCCTACCAATCCTCGACTTCGGTGATGTCATTTACAAAATAGCCTCCAATACCCTACTCAACATGCTGGATGCAGTCTATCACAGTGCCATCCGTTTTGTCACCAAAGCCCCATATAATTCCCACCACTGCGACCTGTACGCTCTCGTTGGCTGGCCTTCGCTTCATAATCGTCGCCAAACACATTGGCTCCAGGTCATCTACAAGACCCTGCTAGGTAAAGTCCCCCCTTATCTCCGCTCACTGGTCACCATAGCAGCACCCACCTGTAGCACGCGCTCCAGCAGGTATATCTCTCTGGTCACCCCTAAAGCCAACTCCTCCTTTGGTCGTCTCTCCTTCCAGTTTTCTGCTGCCAATGACTGGAACGAACTACAAAAATCTCTGAAACTGGAAACACTTATCTCCCTCACTAGCTTTAAGCACCAGCTATCAGAGCAGCTCCCAGATCACTGCACCTGTACATAGCCCATCTATAATTTAGCCCAAACTACTACCTCTTCCCCTACTGTATTTATTTATTTATTTAATTTATTATTTTGCTCCTTTGCCCCATATTATTTATATTTTAACTTTGAACTTTCTTCAAATTACAAATCTACCATTCCAGTGTTTTACTTGCTATACTTTATTTACTTTGCCACCATGGCCTTTTTTGCCTTTACCTTATCTCACATCATTTGCTCACATTGTATTTAGTCTTATTTTTTTTCTACTGCATCATTGATTGTATGTTGTTTTACTCCATGTGTAACTCTGTGTTTTTGTATGTTGTCGAACTGCTTTGCTTTATCTTGGCCAGGTCGCAATTGTAAATGAGAACTTCTCAACTTGCCTACCTGGTTAAATAAAGGTGAAATAAAATAAATAAAAAATATACCCTGACTCTGTTGCAGAGGTGACATACTTTCCCTAGTTAAAAGAAATTCATGTTAGCAGGCAATATTAACTAAATATGCAGGTTTAAAAAAGATATACTTGTGTATTGATTTTTAGAAAGACATTGGTATGTCTTTATGGTTAGGTACACGTTGTAGCAGCGACAGTCCTTTTTCGCGAATGCGCACCACATCGATTATATGCAACGCAGGGCAGTCTAGATAAACTAGTAATATCATCAACCATGTGTAGTTAACTAGTGATTATGATTGATTGATTGTTTTATATAAGATAAGTTTAATGCTAGCTAGCAACTTACCTTCGCTTCTTACTGCATTCGCGTAACAGGCAGGCTCCTCTTGGAGTGCAATGTAAAGCAGGTGGTTAGAGCGTTGGACTAGTTAACCGTAAGGTTGCCAGATTGAATCCCCAAGCCGACAAGGTAAAAATCTGTCGTTCTGCCCCTGAACAAGGCAGTTAACCCACCGTTCCTAGGCCGTCATTAAAAATAAGAATGTGTTCTTAACTGACTTGCCTGGTTAAAAAATATGTATTAAATTTGTTTTTTTTTTAATCGGTGGCCAAAAATACCTATTACCGATTGTTATGAAAACCATCCATAACTAATGGTTTCCTCATTACCAGATATACTACATCCATAACTAGTGGTTTCCTCATTACCAGATATACTACATCCATAACTAGTGGTTTCCTCATTACCAGATATACTACATCCATAACTAGTGGTTTCCTCATTACCAGATACACTACATCCATAACTAGTGGTTTCCTCATTACCAGATATACTACATCCATAACTAGTGGTTTACTCATTACCAGATATACTACATCCATAACTATCGGTTTCCTCATTAGCAGATATACTACATCCATAACTAGTGGTTTCCTCATTACCAGATATACTACATCCATAACTAGTGGTTTCATTATTAGCAGATATACTACATCCATAACTATCGGTTTCCTCATTAGCAGATATACTACATCCATAACTAGTGGTTTCATCATTACCAGATATACTACATCCATAACTAGTGATTTCATTATTAGCAGATATACTACATCCATAACTATCGGTTTCCTCATTAGCAGATATACTACATCCATAACTAGTGGTTTCCTCATTACCAGATATACTACATCCATAACTAGTGGTTTCCTCATTACCAGATATACTACATCCATAACTAGTGGTTTCCTCATTACCAGATATACTACATCCATAACTAGTGGTTTCCTCATTACCAGATATACTACATCCATAACTATCGGTTTCCTCATTAGCAGGGAGGATTTTCTGCAACCATATTGTGTGCGCATTGCCCTCGTGCTGCAATTTTAGCAAACACAGAAAAAGGCCTTTATTGGAGACCAAAAGTCGTCTGGCACACTTTTTAGGATTTTAACAACTTGAATAACTTATTTCTAGCCTACGTTCATCGATGTTACTTCTGTGAAAACAAGACTAAATCTGACTATTGTTGCTATCTTGACTGTCTTAATTTTCAAATTTAACAGACGTCGATTGTTGTACAGCTTCATTGGTATGCTCTGGGCATCACCCTTTACCTCAAATAAATAGTGGATTTCTGCTGTTGTGGGCCTTTAACCATCTGTCTGACTTTGTTGTTCACACAGGAGAGAGACGGGACTATCTTGGATCCTCTGGGGAGCCTCAACAACATCATGATGCTGAAGAGGCAGAGAAGAGTCTCTCCAGATCAGAACTACTCAAGAAACACCAGCAGAGACCCACAGGGAAGAAATCTCACTGCTGCTCTGACTGTGGGAAAAGATTCAACTCTTCATCAAACCTTAAAATACATCAAAGAATTCACACAGGAGAGAAACCTTACGGCTGTGATCAATGTGGGAAGAGTTTTACTACATCTAGCTATCTAACAATACACCAGAGAACACACACAGGAGAGAAACCTTACGGCTGTGATCAATGTGGGAAGAGATTTATTCTGCTACAAACCCTGAAATCACACCAGAGAACACACACTGGAGAGAAACCTTATGGCTGTGATCAATGTGGGAAGAGTTTTACTCAGCTAAGCAACCTGATAGTACACCAGCGGGGACACACAGGAGAGAAACCTTATAGCTGTGATCAATGTGGGAAGAGTTGTACTTCATCTAGCTGTCTAACTATACACCAGAGAACACACACAGGAGAGAAATCTTATGGCTGTGATCAATGTGGGAAGAGTTTTATTGGCCTACAAACCCTGAAATCACACCAGAGAATACACACTGGAGAGAAACCTTTTAGCTGTGATCAATGTGGGAAGAGTTTTACTACATCTAGCTGTCTAACTATTCACCAGAGAACACACACAGGAGAGAAACCTCATGGCTGTGATCAATGTGGGAAGAGATACTCTGATAAAAGATCTCTGATTAAACATCAGAAAATACATGAAGGAGTTGTTTCATGATATCAATGAATTAATGTCACAATGTAGATTGTTTAAACATTGTAGAAGGAGTATTTTAATGATGTCACAATGTAGAACCCTGAACGTTTGTCCCCTGTTCTATTGATTTCAACATGATATGGATATTAGCCTCAGGGGGAAAATCCAGGCTCTGAAATGGAAGAGTTACTATTTATGAGATTTAATAAAAATTGAATCAAAATGCAACACTTCAAAATGTTTAGGTTTTCAATATATCGCCAACTGTTTCTGCTTATTGGTTATTGATTTGGACACGTTAAAACTGTGTTTTGACATTGCACTATTCTCATTTAGCAAAATGTCATTGAAAAGACGTTGAAAATAAGACTATGCCCGATGTCCAATATATGTTCAGTTGTAGTTGAAAGTGAAAGTTGAAAAGAGGTCTTTTCTGGTCGTTTTTTCAATGACTTGAAAACAGCTTCATTTCAACGTACTTGCAGCCTATACACATGGACGCAGTATAATAAATTGGTCTATAATCAATTTTATTAACAATCCTACATCACTCCAGCATTTCTTTACAACATCCAAGTGCTAATTGTCTTTATTCCACTACTGAAGAAGCATGTCTCAAATCACCTCATATTTCAAACATTCAGCCTGACAAAAGATAAGTTTTATTATTACATGCCTCACCCTTAAGTTAATTATTGCCAATACATATTAACAAAGGGGTGTACATTTGCTTTTGATATTTCATATTTATAATTCATGTAACATTTAGTAATCTTTATTTATGCAACAAACTGACAATTTTTGGGTACAATTACATTGACATTGTTGCCCTGCTTTTAGAATATCAGGGTTCATTCTCAGATGTGCCAAACCAAATGTACTAGAGCATGACATTGGGGACTGGGCCCTGATCCAACAACATGCCTATTGAGTGAACCCTGAAAAGAGAGAGAAGCTCTGCAGTGAGGTGGAAATAAGGCTTTATGACTGCTGAATACCAACTATCAATCACTTAGATCATGTATTTTCAGGTAGAGATATATCCTTGGGACATCCCTAGCCCATTAAAGTTGACATTTAAAATGGTTAAGGTTAGAGGTTAAGGTTAGGGTTTAGGGTAGGGATGTCCCAAGGATCCCAGATAGCATTGACCATTGTGCATTCTTCTGTCTCTTTTACATAGCAGGTGATGGGTTCTGACTTCAGAACTTGAAAATATGAAATATCCTTATTATGTGAAATTGAATTGAAACAATAATGTTTGTTGATGCGAATATGATGTACAATATTCCATGATGTTTCTATATGATAACAATACAGTAATATATTTAATATGATGTACAATATTCCATGATGTTTCTATCTGATAACAATAGAGTCAAATATTGAATATGACATATACTATTTTTTAACAGTTTCACTAATTCATTTTAATTAACTTAATCATTATGATTCAACATCAGTTCACCGTCTCACCTCATACTGTATTGGAGCAGCAGCAGCTGACTGCCCGGTTCAACATCAGTTCACCGTCTCACCTCATACTGTATTGGAGCAGCAGCAGGTGACTGCCCGGTTCAACATCAGTTCACCGTCTCACCTCATACTGTATTGGAGCAGCAGCAGCTGACTGCCCGGTTCAACATCAGTTCACCATCTCACCTCATACTGTATTGGAGCAGCAGCAGCTGACTGCCCGGTTCAACATCAGTTCACCGTCTCACCTCATACTGTATTGGAGCAGCAGCAGCTGACTGCCCGGTTCAACATCAGTTCACCGTCTCACCTCATACTGTATTGGAGCAGCAGCAGCTGACTTGATCGTTGATGCTAATCATCATGTTTGAATCTGAGAGTAAATAGAGCCGACTACACTCTAAAAATGAAGGGTTTAACTGGAGTTGTTCTCAGATCCCCTAAGAACCGTAGGGTTCTTGGTCAATGAAAAACAGCCCCAAAAGGTTCTTCAAAGAACTTGTTAGAAGGTGGGTTCATCGAGGAACCTCCGTTGTTGCTGGACTTCTTCCGGGAACTTCGCAATTACAACTGAAAACGATGGTGACAAGTTAGGATGCGACAACAGTTAAAAAGGTTAAGTTGGGTTGATGTTTGGCTCTGAATATGTCTCGAAATCATTTATTATAATAATATAACATACTAATAATGAATAACGAAGACAATGATGGTTTTCTGTGAATATCTTCCATAATGTTACTATAGTTAATGAACGTAAATATTAGAAAGCCGGGTTTGACCGTCGGCCTTGTATGAGCTACAGTACAGTACCGTTAGCTAGCTAGCTAACGTTATGTCCTAACTAGGCACAACTAGGTTTGGATTATTTCCTCAACTATATTCTTTCCCATATATTGTATATCGTTTCCATAAAGCCAACAACAGCTCTTATTCCTTCCCTTTCTCTAATGTATTTTGTAATAAAATTAGCAAGTGTAGTAAGATCATTGCTTTACTTTACTAGGACTGGAGACCACAGCAGCGATTCTGCTCTTGTCCAACCTCTTCAATGAGGACCCGAGTGGCCTTTATGTCCGTGACAAGGTATGTCTATACACCAATCATCTGTTTCTTCATAAACATAGGTGTTCATGCTTATATAAAACTATAGCTGAACATTTGTTATGTTCTTTGTTAATTGTATGTGTATTAATCTTTTCTTACTTTTGTTGACACAGATTTCACCGCTCTTCACTCCTTTACTGCACATCGGTGGAAATCCATTTCACCATGAGAGTGAAATCCCGCTGGCCTTTGATGGGGAGATCATCCAGACCCTCGAGGACGTCCCCATGGGACTTGGGGCTCTGCTACGGCTGGATTTTATATTTTCTGTAAAATTTCCCCAAAATGTCAGAAGAACACTTATGTTGTTAAGTTCCTGTGTTCTGGGGATCAGAGGAGTTGGGGTGAAGTTCCTGTGTTCTGGGGATAAGAGAAGTTGGGGTGAAGTTACCAGGGCCGGTCATAAAGATGGAGAACTTCCTAACATAACTAAGTGGATACGATATACACACTAAAGCTGAAAAATCTGTATTTAGCATCAAGTCTACAATATTGTTAGTTGACCTGTGATTCATTTTTAATGTTGTTTTTATTGTACATCCTTATTTTGTAACTGTGATGAAAATCACTATACAAAGTAAATGTATTATTTATTATGGTCTGACATGTCTGCAGAAATGTTGCAATTTTGTAATGTGTTTTGTTTGGTAAATTGTTTTGTAAATATTAAACATTTGTGGTGCAACTAAATAAACAATGAATTATATAAATCAATATTGTCATTATTAAAATATTTTTTTATATTGCAGGGAGAGTGGACAGGGAGTTTAAAAAATCAAATCAAATGTATTTATATAGCCCTTCTTACATCAGCTAATATCTCAAAGTGCTGTACAGAAACCCAGCCTAAAACCCCAAACAGCAAGCAATGCAGGTGTAGAAGCACAGTGGCTAGGAAAAACTCCCTAGAAAGGCCAAAACCTAGGAAGAAACCTAGAGAGGAACCAGGCTATGAGGGGTGGCCAGTCCTCTACTGGCTGTGCCGGGTGGAGATTATAACAGAACATGGTCAAGATGTTAAAATGTTCATAGATGACCAGCATGGTCAAATAATAATAATCATAGTAGTTGTCGAGGGTGCAACAAGTCAGCAACTCAAGAGTAAGTGTCAGTTGGCTTTCAAAAAGGTTCTTTGAGGAACCATGATAAGGGGTTCTTCAAATAACTTATAGGGGTTCCCCCACAGTTTCAATTTGAAGAACCCCTAAAGGATACTCCAGGAACCTTTACTTTTTAGAGTGTATATTGATAAAAGTCACCTTGTCCGAGAGACATTTACATAGTTATACACAGCCCATTTTGGGATAACTATTTTAGGGCGAAATAGCGGCCACAACAGACAGACCTGATATCGCCCATAATTCGACGTCCTTGGACGTCACGTGCTGACTGGGTATGACCAAAGTTATTCTATTTATCTACACTTTGAAGTAAATTTTTACACCATAATAAATGTTTATGATGCCACATCGCCCGTTTTCAAAGGGAGTCGTTGGTTTTTAGGGGAAGTCGCTTTTTAGCTTTTTGTCTGGAAGTATTTTCTCAACTGCGATATCAACTCCAGTCAGCAGATGGCGATGTGCGTCTTTCAGGCGATTCTGCCACTGTGACGTATAATCTTGTGGACGGGACGCTTCTTCAACATCAACAGCTAGTCAGACACCTTGGTTCAATCTAACTTCATGGAAAAAGTTTTTTTCAATAAATCCAGCAACTCCTCTCATACTGGGAAGAACCCCCCCCCCCCCCCCAAGGCCTTAAGGGCAGTTTATTTCAAATGTAGTACCTGGACGGAGAAAATCCAAAAAGCGTTTTATAGTTTCATCCTTAGAGTAACTTAACCTAAAGTGGACACACTCCCATCAGTTTCTGAAACAACTGAACAGACTTTGTAGACTGTTTAATAATGCTTAAACCTCATCTTTATCAAATGATCCATTAAAGATACCAACTCAAAACTTTCGTTCATCTACATATGGGTTGTTTAAATTGTATCTAATTATATTCCCAGTATTACTTCATCAAATCTCTACTAATCGATTATACACACATACAATTTATCATATTTTTATATAATCACAGAATCCATATAAAACGTAAGAAATTCTCAGGTAGTCACGGCAACCATTCCATTTGCTTTTTCAAGGACTCTCCGCAGCTACAAAGCAGCTCTCCAAACATACTCAAGGCAGAACAAAAAATAAACTTTTGTTTCCCGGACAATGACCATGGGATCCTCAACGGTTCTCTAACCTCCCAGAGACCACGGCAAAATCAAGCCTCCCAGGAACTATAGACCTTCTGCTGCTTTCTAAAATATCATCCCGCTTATTATCCACATTTCAATCATCCGATTAAGCATATTTCTATATGTTACTATCCAGACGACAGATTACGACTCCTTTCAACAGTCACACAACTCTCATATCACAGTCACACAACTCCCATATCACAGCCACACAATGCTATTCTCAAACATACCTAATCAATTAGTTGTTTTTCAACAATATTTTAACCTGCAGGAATATTTTCACATTTCTATCTCATGGTTAGTTCCTAGATTAATGCAACACATACATTTATATCTTTCAATACTTCTAAAATGGGGTACAGGTGTAAAATAATTACAGGTTTAAAACAATTACAGGTGCACCTTACTAGCTTATACTATATCATAAATTGTCTTAAATAGTAAACAAAGATTCTAGTTTTCATCCAGTTCACACAGATAGCTGACTCAGCCCTGTTTACACCTCCAAGGTGCCCCCCACTTAGGAATACACACTCAGAGGCTTTTCTAAAAACTCCACTTTACGTGCTTACCACCAACAGAAAACAACTTCCATTCCTCATTATAATCAACTACAATGCTTCACCTTCACCAATATAAACATGGTGTCTACTGGCTGTCAACAATTAAAAACAATTTAAAAAATAATAATTACCACTAGCTTCTAGAACTCTCGTCCCCTTGGAATGAACCCAAACAAAACTCATCTCCAATACAGAAAACTAACTTCTTAATAATTTGTAGAAAACAGCTAGCTACATTTTGAAGTGTTGCATTTTGATCAAGTGGGTCACCAACGTGGTAAGTGTAACACAGCTCTTTTTTTGTTAGTCACTTTTTGTTAAATCTCATATATAGTAACTCTCTAAATTCAGAGCCTGGATTTTCCCCCTGAGGCTAATATCCATATCATGTTGAAATCAATAGAACAGGGGACAAACGTTTAGGGTTCTACATTGTGACATCATTAATATACTCCTACTACAATGTTAAAACATTCTACATTGTGACATCATTAAAATACTCCTTCTACAATGTTAAAACATTCTACATTGAGACATTAATTCATTGATTGAGGTATTTTATCAGATTATCTCTGGTCACACTGATCACAGCTGAAGTTAGGTTTCTCTCCTGTATGTGTTATATGGTGTGTAGTCCGCTTGTTAGACATAGTAAAACTCTTCCCACATTGAGCACAGCTATAAGATTTCTCTCCTGTGTGTGTTTTCTCTGGTGTGACATCAGGCTGGTTGACTGAGTAAAACTCTTCCCACATTGATTACAGCTAAAAGGCTTCTCTCCTGTGTGTGTTCTCTGGTGTTTAGTCAGACAGCTTTTCTCATTAAAGCTCTTCCCACATTGAGCACAGCTGTAAGGTTTCTCTCCTGTGTGTTCTACAGTGTGATTTCAGGTTGGTTGAACGAGTAAAACTCTTCCCACATTGAGCACAGCTATATGGTTTATCTCCTGTGTGTGTTCTATGGTGTGATATCAGGCTGGCTGACTGAGTAAATCTCTTCCCACATTGATTACAGCTAAAAGGCTTCTCTCCTGTGTGTGTTCTCTGGTGTTTAGTCAGACAGCTTTTCTCATTAAAGCTCTTCCCACATTCATCACATCTATAAGGTTTCTCTCCTGTGTGTATTCTCTGGTGTGATATCAGGCCGGTTGACCTAGTAAAACTCTTCCCACATTGAGCACAGTTATAAGATGTCTCTCCTGTGTGTGTTCTCTGGTGTTTAGTCAGACTGATAGATTTAACATAACTCTTCCCACATTCATCACAGCTATAAGGTTTCTCTCCTGTGTGTGTTCTCTGGTGTTTAGTCAGACTGTTAGATGTAACAAAACTCTTCCCACATTCATCACAGCTATAAGGTTTCTCTCCTGTGTGTGTTCTCTGGTGTGATATCAGGCCAGTTGACCTAGTAAAACTCTTCCCACATTGAGCACAGTTATAAGATTTCTCTCCTGTGTGTGTTCTCTGGTGTGATATCAGGCTGGTTGATTGAGTAAAACTCTTCCCACATTGATTACAGCTATAAGGTTTCTCTCCTGTGTGGATTCTCTGATGAATTTTAATGCCTGATGGGGAGGTGAATCTCTTCCCACAGTCAGAGCAGCAGTGAGTTCTCTTCCCTGTGGGTCTCTGCAGGTGTTTATTGAGGTGTTCTGATCTGGAGAGACTCTTCTCTGCCTCCCCAGAGGATCCACGATAGTCACGTTTCTCTCCTGTGTGAAAAACAAAGTCATACAGATGGTTAAAGGCCCACAACAGCGGTAATCCACTGTAAAAGGTGATGCCAACAGCGGAGCCATGATGTTGGACAACAATTGACGTCTGTAATGAATGTTAAAATTATTTGATATTTGCCTTAAAATGAGCAAGAATAGTCATATTTTGTCTTGTTTTCACATTAGTAGTAACATCGATGATTGAAGGCTAGAAATAAGTTATTCATGTTGTTGAAACTCTACGCTGTGTGCCAGACGACTTTTGGTCTCCAATATAGGCCCCTTTCTGTGTTTGCTAAAATTGCGGCACGAGGGCGATGCACATGCAATTTCATTGCAGAAACTCCACCCTGCTAATGAGGAAACCGACAGTTATGGATGTAGTATATCTGGTAATGAGGAAACCACTAGTTATGGATGTAGTATATCTGCTAATGAGGAAACCACTAGTTATGGATGTAGTATATCTGGTAATGAGGAAACCACTAGTTATGGATGTAGTATATCTGGTAATGAGGAAACCACTAGTTATGGATGTAGTATATCTGGTAATGAGGAAACCACTAGTTATGGATGTAGTATATCTGCCTGGAGCAAAAATGGTGAGCAAAGATTGTAGTTTTTCACAATGTATTCTGAATGTGAATGGGGGAAACTGAGGGGAGTAACCTCCATTTCCAGGTTGATGATGAGTTCATTTCACACTACTTTGGATTATAATTGTAAGGCTCGTTTTAATGTTCTATTTAATATAATGGTTGTGTCATCATCGCAAATCAACCGCTTTATACTTAAAAAACACTTCAACCAGTAAAACGCTTTTAACTAAAAAATGGCGCCGGAGGAGATAGCCGTCTCCTAACCAATTGTGTTATTATGTGGTTTCTTTCCCGATATTTGTAAATTATTTTGTACATAATGTTTCTGCAGAAAAGAGCTTCTGGATATCAGGACAGCGATCCCTCACCTCGGATTAGACAAAGTATTTTTCAACAACAACAAGCAGGACTCAGACTATATTCTCCAAACACCCCACAGGGCCGACATCCTAATTATTCGCAAAAGGAAGCGACGCAGAGGACGAAGAGCCGGATGCCTCGTCTGGACCCGCAGAAGTCAATATTACTCACCAACGTACAATCAGTGGACAATAAACTAGATGAGGTACGTTCACGAATATCCTACCAAAAACTGTAACATCTTATGTTTCACGGAATCGTGGCTGAATGACGACATGGATATTCAGCTAGCGGGATATACGCTGCACCGGCAGGATAAAACAGCACACTCCGGTAAGACGGGGGGGGGGGTCTGTGAATATTTGTAAACAACAGCTGGTGCACAAAATCTAAGGAAGTCTCTAGATTTTGCTCGCCTGAAGTAGAGTATATTGTGATAAATTGCAGGGCACACTACTTGCCTAGAGAGTTCTCAGCTATACTTTTCGTGGCTGTTTATTTACCACCACAGACAGATGCTGGCACTAAGACCACACTCAGTCAGCTGTATAAGGAAATAAGCAAACAGGAAACTGCTCACCGAGAGGCAGCGCTCCTAGTGGACGGAGACTTTAATGCAGGGAAACTTAAATCAGTTCTACCAAATCTCTATCAACATGTTAAATGTACAACCAGCTGGAAAAAAATTCTAGATCACCTGTACTCCACACACAGAGACAAAGCTCTCCCTCGCCCTCCATTTGGTAAATCCGACCACAACTTTATCCTCCTGATTCCTGCTTACAAGCAAAAATTAAAGCAGGAAGCACCAGTGACTCGGTCTATAAAAAAAATAGTCAGATGAAGCAGATGCTAAACTACAGGACTGTTTTGCTATCACAGACTGGAACATGTTCCGGGATTCTTCCGATGACATTGAGGAATACACCACATCAGTCACTGACTTTATCAATAAGTGCATTGAGGACGTCGTCCCCACAGTGACTGTACGTACATACCCCAACCAGAAGCCATGGATTACAGGCAACATTCGCACTGAGCTAAAGGGTAGAGCTGCCGCTTTCAAGGTGCGGGACTCTAACCCGGAAGCTTACAAGAAATCCCGCTATGCCCTCCGACGAACCATCAAACAGGCAAAGTGTCAATACAGGACTAAGATCGAATCGTACTACACCGACCCCGACGCTCGTTGGATGTGGCAGGGCTTGCAAACTATTACAGACTACAAAGGGAAGCACAGCCGTGAGCTGCCCAGTGATACGAGCCTACAAGACGAGCTAAATATCTTCTATGCTCGCTTCGAGGCAAGCAACAATGAGGCATGCATGAGAGCATCAGCTGTTCCGGACAACTGTGTGATCACGCTCTCCGTAGCCGACGTGAGTAAGACCTTTAAACAGGTCAACATACACAAGGCTGCGGGGCCAGATGGATTACCAGGACGTGTGCTCCGGGCATGTGCTGACCAACTGGCAGGTGTCTTCACTGACATTTTCAACATGTCCCTGATTGAGTCTGTATTACCAACATGTTTCAAGCAGACCACCATAGTCCCTGTGCCCAAGAACACTAAGGCAACCTGCCTAAATGACTACAGACCCGTAGCACTCACGTCCGTAGCCATGAAGTGCTTTGAAAGGCTGGTAATGGCTCACATCAACACCATTTTCCCAGAAACCCTAGACCCACTCCAATTTGCATACCGCCCAAACAGATCCACAGATGATGCAATCTCTATTGCACTCCACACTGCCCTTTCCCACCTGGACAAAAGGAACACTTATGTGAGAATGCTATTCATTGACTACAGCTCAGTGTTCAACACCATAGTGCCCTCAAAACTCATCACTACGCTAAGGATCCTGGGACTAAACACCTCCCTCTGCAACTGGATCCTGGACTTCCTGATGGGCCGCCACCAGGTGGTGAGGGTAGGTAGCAACACATCTGCCACGCTGATCCTCAACACTGGAGCTCCCCAGGGGTGCGTGCTCAGTCCTCTCCTGTACTCCCTGTTCACCCACGACTGCATGGCCAGGCAAGACTCCAACGCCATCATTAAGTTTGCTGACGACACAACAGTGGTAGGCCTGATCAACGACGAGACAGCCTATAGGGAGGTCAGAGACCTGGCCGGGTGGTGCCAGAATAACAACCCATCCCTCAACTTAACCAAGACTAAGGAGATGATTGTGGACTACAGGAAAAGGAGCACCGAGCACGTCCCCATTCTCATCGACGGGGCTGTAATGGAGCAGGTTGAGAGCTTCAAATTCCTTGGTGTCCACATCAACAACAAACTAGAATGGTCCAAACACATGAAGACAGTCGTGAAGAGGGCACGACAAAGCCTATTCCCCCTCAGGAAGCTAAAAAGATTGGGTCCTGAGATCCTCAAAAGGTTCTACAGCTGCAACATCGAGAGTATCCTGACCGGTTGCATCACTGCCTGGTTCGGCAATTGCTCGGCCTCCGACCGCAAGGCACTTCAGAGGGTAGTGCGTACGGCCCAGTACATCACTGGGGCAAAGCTGCCTACCATCCAGCACCTCTACACCAGGTGGTGTCAGAGGAAGGCCCTAAAAATTGTCAAAGACCCCAGCCACCCCAGTCATAGACTGTTCTCTCTACTACCGCATGGCAAGCGGTACCGGAGTGCCAAGTCTAGGACAAAAAGGCTTCTCAACAGTTTTTACCCCCAAGCCATAAGACTCCTGAACAGGTAACCAAATGGTTACTCGGACTATTTGCATTGTGTGCCCCCCCCCAACCCCTCTTTTACGCTGCTGCTACTCTCAGTTTATCTTATATGCATAGTCACTTTAACCATATCTACATGTACATACTACCTCAATCAGCCTGACTAACCGGTGCCCCTGCACATTGGCTACCCGGACTATCTGCATTGTGTCTCGCCACCCACCAACCCCTCTTTTACGCTACTGCTACTCTCTGTTCATCATATATGCATAGTCACTTTAACCATATCTACATGTACATACTACCTCAATCAGCCTGACGAACCGGTGTCTGTATATAGCCTTGCTACTCTTATTTTTAAAAATCTTTTTACTGTTGTTTTATTTCTTTACTTACCTACCTACCTACCTACCTACACACACACACACCTTTTTTTCCGCACTATTGGTTAGAGCCTGTAAGTAAGCATTTCACTGTACGGTCTACATCTGTTGTATTCGGCACACGTGACAAATAAACTTTGATTTGAATATCGCAAATCAACCGCTTTGTACTTAAAAAACACTTCAATCAGTAAAATGCTCTTTGGCTTTTCCATCAGCTTGACAATGAGGGTTTGTACAGTTTGCCAAATTGGCCCATAACTTCACCTAACAATAACATAGACCTACTGTAGGACCCATAACTTCACCAAACAATAACATAGACCTACTGTAGGACCCATAACTTCACCTAACAACAGCATAGACCTACTGTAGGACCCATAACTTCACCTAACAACAGCATAGACCTACTGTAGGACCCATAACTTCACCTAGCAACAACATAGACCTACTGTAGGACTCATAGCTGCACCTAACAATAACATAGACCTACTGTAGGACCCATAACTTCACCTAACATTAACATAGACCTACTGTAGGACCCATAACTTCACCTAACAACAGCATAGACCTACTGTAGGACCCATAACTTCACCTAGCAACAACATAGACCTACTGTAGGACTCATAACTGCACCTAACAATAACATAGACCTACTGTAGGGCCCATAACTTCACCTAACATTAACATAGACCTACTGTAGGACCCATAACTTCACCTAACAACAGCATAGACCTACTGTAGGACCCATAACTTCACCTAGCAACAACATAGACCTACTGTAGGACTCATAACTGCACCTAACAATAACATAGACCTACTGTAGGACCCATAACTTCACCTAACAATAACATAGACCTACTGTAGGACCCATAACTTCACCTAACAATAACATAGACCTACTGTAGGACCCATAACTTCACCTAACAATAACATAGACCTACTGTCGGACCCATAACTTCACCTAACAACAAATATAGGAAAATAGCTCTGTGTGTTGTACAATAGCCTATCCATCAAGGAACAGTTCTCTACACATTATGAGCTAAGTATCTCTGTGTCCAAACAGACTAACGAGACCCTACAGTAAATCAAGCAGACAATAACATATTATAAACATCAATTTGTTAGGGATGTTGGATCCAACGTGGAGCACGGCATAACTGTCTTTACCAGAGTAATGAATGAAGAAGCACTTTGGTTGTTGTTGCATGTTGTGATGTTTGTCATGTGACTGTCATTCAGAAAATGATTTCCTGGATCAGCTGATGATAGTTGAACATGTGACTGTAACTAAACAGCTACAGTATTATGTGTAATTATTGAAGAACCACATTAATGACAGTATCCATTTGGGTGTTGTCAATAAAGTTAAGGTGACTCTCGGTTAGAACCATTGGATTTAGTAAACTGAAATGATTTAGTATTTCTGTGCCCATGAAAACTGTTTTCCCACCGTAACATAAGGAGACACTAAATGTTACGTAGGTAGAGAGCATTTCAAAGATCTGAATACAGAAAACCGTCCTAACATGACAATAACCTAAACCACAAGGCCAAATCTACACTGGAGGAGCTTACCAAGATGACATTGAATGTTCCTGAGTGGCCTAGTTACAGTTTGGACTTAAATCGTCTTGAAAGTCTATGGCAAGACTTGAAAATGGTTTGTGTCCCTGTTTTATAAGATAGTACTCACTGTATTTACTGGTGTTAATCAGATCAATGTTCCTGTTTTATAACATAGTACTCACTGTATTTACTGGTGTTAATCAGATCAATGTCCCTGTTTTATTAGATAGTACTCACTGTATTTACTGGTGTTAATCAGATCAATGTCCCTGTTTTATTAGATAGTACTCACTGTATTTACTGGTGTTAATCAGATCAATGTCCCTGTTTTATAAGATAGTACTCACTGTATTTACTGGTGTTAATCAGATCAATGTCCCTGTTTTATTAGATAGTACTCACTGTATTTACTGGTGTTAATCAGATCAATGTCCCTGTTTTATTAGATAGTACTCACTGTATTTACTGGTGTTAATCAGATCAATGTCCCTGTTTTATAAGATAGTACTCACTGTATTTACTGGTGTTAATCAGATCAATGTTCCTGTTTTATTAGATAGTACTCACTGTATTTACTGGTGTTAATCAGTTCTCCAGTCTTCTCTTCTTCGTCCTCCTCTAATGTGACAGTAATCTCCCCCTCTTCATCCTTCAATCCAAACACGTCTTCATCTTCTTTCACTTCATCCTCCACTCCAAAAACTGCATCTTCCTCCTCTTCTTTCACAGTAACATCCTCCTCCTCTTTCACTCTGAACGCGTCTTTCTCTTCTTTCTCTGTAACGTCTTTCTCTTCTTCTTTCACTGTAACAGCCTCACCCTCTACTTCTTGTTTTACTGTAACATCCTCTTCTTCCTTCTCCTCTTTCACGACAACGTTCAGCCCCAGAGCTTCTTTCTCCGTCCAGCAGACCTCTTCTTTAGCAGGAGGAGAGTAGCTTAGTGAACTCATGGTCGGAGATAATAGCTAGTAGCATTAGCGACTAGACTAGTGCTAACTTAACCAGCCAGCCAGTTGACTTACAACGTAAATATTAAATTTAATGGGGTAGCTAGATGTTTCCACATAACTACGTTTAATGTATAGTGGCAAATACAACACGAATTTGTCCAAAGAAATTGAATGTTCCGACTTTGTCAGATAGCGAGCTACCGAGGTGGCTGCAGTTGTTGAAGAAGCGTTCCGTCCACTAGATTATACGTCACACTAGAAACATCGCCTGAAAGACACATATCGCCATCTGCTGTCTGGAGGGAGGAAACGCAGTTGATGAGGGAAAACTATTTTCTTCTTCATTGAATTATAATATTATAAAGCAGTTTAGGGAAACGTTTTTTTCCTCTCCATTAAATATGAATATAATATCAACACGTCCAAAGAGCAACAAGTGTTGTTTGATTAGTTCAGATTTTTTATGAGAATTTAAAACAAACTCTACATCTACTCCACATCTGTATTTCTGACTCAGTCAAATAACTAGATATCAAAATAAGCACCTAGTTATTGATACCCTTGATAAAGATGAGAAAAAATGACTGTATAAAATAATTAAATAAACTTTACCCACTACCAGGATATTTTAGCCCAAAACCTGGTTACCTCTCTGCTAGGAGGCTGAAACTTGGCCATAAGTGGATCTTCCAGCAAGACACATCAACATCCACAAAGAAATGGTTAATTGGGTACAAAATCAACATTTTCAATGGCCATCTCAGTCTTCGGACTTGAACTCCATTGAAAACCTGTGGTTTGAATTGAACAGGGCAGTCCACAAGCGCAGACTAAATAAATCAAGGACATGGAGAGATTCTGTATGGAGGAATGGTCTAAGGTCCCACCCAATGTGTTCTCTAATCTCATAAAACATTTGAGCGTCGTTATCCTCCCAAGGGGAGGGTGCTGGAGTATTGAAAACATTGGTGGCAATAATTCAGACCCCTACATTTTGAGAATTACATGTTAAACTAAATATTTTTCTCTGAGCAATTGTATTAGTATAAAATAATATAATTTCCCTTTATTTTGGTGTAACAATACATCATATAGATGTATTTAATGAACAGACTAGGTCTATACTGCTCCTACATGGTGTAACAATACATCATATAGATGTATTTAATGAACAGACTAGGTCTATACTGCTCCTACATGGTGTAACAATACATCATATAGATGTATTTAATGAACAGACTAGGTCTATACTGCTCTACTGTATCTTAGTCTATGCATTACTCATCTCATGTGTATGTACTGTATTCTATCCTATTCTACTGTATCTTAGTCTGTGTATTACTCATCTCATATGTATATACTGTATTCTATACTATTCTACTGTATCTTAGTCTATGTATTACTCATCTCATATGTATATACTGTATTCTATACTATTCTACTGTATCTTAGTCTATGTATTACTCATCTCATATGTACATACTGTATTCTATCCTATTCTACTGTATCTGTCTATGTATTACTCATCTCATATGTATATACTGTATTCTATTCTACTGTATCTGTCTATGTATTACTCATCTCATATGTATATACTGTATTCAATCCTATTCTACTGTATCTTAGTCTATGCAGCTCTGACATTGCTTGCCTAAATATTTATATATTCTTAATTCCATTCCTTTAGATTGTGTGTATTGTTAGATATTACTGGGACTGTTGGAGCTAGAAACACAAGCATTTCGCGACACCCGCAATAACATCTGCTAAACATGTGTATGTGACAAAATAAAATGTGATTTGATGTATATAGGTCTGGTGTTGGAGGTCATTCCACACTCTGTGTTCTACTACCCAGGTCTGGTGTTGGAGATCATTCTACACTCTGTGTTCTACTACCCAGGTCTGGTGTTGGAGATCATTCTACACTCTGTGTTCTACTACCCAGGTCTGGTGTTGGAGGTCATTCTACACTCTGTGTTCTACTACCCAGGTCTGGTGTAGGAGATCATTCTACACTCTGTGTTCTATTACCCAGGTCTGGTGTTGGAGATCATTCTACACTCTGTGTTCTATTACCCAGGTCTGGTGTTGGAGATCATTCTACACTCTGTGTTCTATTACCCAGGTCTGGTGTTGGAGATCATTCTACACTCTGTGTTCTACTACCCAGGTCTGGTGTTGGAGATCATTCTACACTCTGTGTTCTACTACCCAGGTCTGGTGTTGGAGGTCATTCTACACTCTGTGGATCTCCTGCATGTATTTTATGATGTTTAATCAGACCATTTGAATGAGAGTATCTCTTGTCACATTGATCACAGCTATAAGGTTTCTCTCCTGTGTGTGTTCTCTGGTGTGATTTCAGGCTGTTTGACTGAGTAAAACTCTTCCCACACTGATTACAGCTATAAGGTTTCTCTCCTGTGTGTACTCGCTGGTGTACTACCAGCTGGCTTGATGTAGTAAAACTATCCGCACATACATCACAGCTATATGGCTGATGTCCTGTGTGTGTTCTCTGGTGTGATACCAGGTTGGTTGACAGAGTAAAACCCTTGCCACACTGATCACAGCTATATGGCTGCTCTCCTGTGTGTGTTCTCTGGTGTGATACCAGGCTACTTGACTGAGTAAAACTCTTGCCACACTGATCACAGCTATAAGGCTTCTCTCCTGTGTGTGTTCTCTGGTGTGATACCAGGTGGCTTGACTGAGTAAAACTCTTCCCACATTGTTTACAGCTATAAGATTTCTCTCCTGTGTGTACTCGCTGGTGTTTTTCAATTCTGATTAAGACTTGAAACGTTTCCCACAGTCAGAGCAGCAGTGAGGTTTCTTTCCTGTGGGTCTCTGGTGTTTCTTGAGGTGTTCTGATCTGGAGAGACTCTTCTCTGCCTCGTCAGCTTCATGATGTTGTTGAGGCTCCCCAGAGGATCCTTGATAGTCCCGTCTCTCTCCTGTATGAACGTCAAAGTCAGATAGTCAATGTAGTGAATATTTAAATGTTTTTACAAACTTTGACAAATGTCTTGTTTTAGTTTGATTTTGGTCCACCAGCCACTGTAGCAGACAGATGATAGAATATACCAGCCACTGTAGCAGGCAGATGATAGAATATACCAGCCACTGTAACAGGCAGATGATAGAATATACCAGCCACTGTAGCAGACAGATGATAGAATATACCAGCCACTGTAACAGGCAGATGATAGAATATACCAGCCACTGATTTTTTACCAGCCCAAATATTTTTTTGCCATGACTGATTACACCAAAAATCACAACAACAAGAAACTAATGAGCAGCTTGGCAATGTTTGTAAAACAAGAAATGTAATTATGAAGTAATGTGGTATATTGCTCCATGTAATTACATTTTTGTGACAAGAGACTTTTAACCAATGTGTTAAAATAATTCATTTAGATACAATAGTAATGATGAACATGAAGAATCACCAAAGTGCCTCCATAACACATCACTACACACCACACTGTCCTGCCAGATAAACTGCTGATCACTACACACCACACTGTCCTGCCAGATAAACTGATCACCACACACCACACTGTCCTGACAGATAAACTGCTGATCACTACACACCACACTGTCCTGCCAGATAAACCGCTGATCACTACACACCACACTGTCCTGCCAGATAAACTGATCACTACACACCACACTGTCCTGCCAGATAAACTGCTGATCACTACACACCACACTGTCCTGCAAGATAAACTGCTGATCACTACACACCACACTGTCCTGCCAGATAAACTGCTGATCACTACACACCACACTGTCCTGCCAGATAAACTGCTGATCACTACACACCACACTGTCCTGCCAGATAAACTGCTGATCACTACACACCACACTGTCCTGCCAGATAAACTGCTGATCACTACACACCACACTGTCCTGCCAGATAAACTGCTGATCACTACACACCACACTGTCCTGCCAGATAAACTGCTGATCACTACACACCACACTGTCCTGCCAGATAAACTGCTGATCACTACACACCACACTGTCCTGCCAGATAAACTGCTGATCACTACACACCACACTGTCCTGCCAGATAAACTGCTGATCACTACACACCACACTGTCCTGCCAGATAAACTGCTGATCACTACAAACCACACTGTCCTGACAGATAAACTGATCACTACACACCACACTGTCCTGACAGATAAACTGCTGATCACTACACACCACACTGTCCTGCCAGATAAACTGCTGATCACTACACACCACACTGTCCTGCCAGATAAACTGCTGATCACTACACACCACACTGTCCTGCCAGATAAACTGATCACTACACACCACACTGTCCTGCCAGATAAACTGCTGATCACTACACACCACACTGTCCTGCAAGATAAACTGCTGATCACTACACACCACACTGTCCTGCCAGATAAACTGCTGATCACTACACACCACACTGTCCTGCCAGATAAACTGCTGATCACTACACACCACACTGTCCTGCCAGATAAACTGCTGATCACTACACACCACACTGTCCTGCCAGATAAACTGCTGATCACTACACACCACACTGTCCTGCCAGATAAACTGCTGATCACTACACACCACACTGTCCTGCCAGATAAACTGCTGATCACTACACACCACACTGTCCTGCCAGATAAACTGCTGATCACTACACACCACACTGTCCTGCCAGATAAACTGCTGATCACTACACACCACACTGTCCTGCCAGACAAAGTGCTGATCACTACACACCACACTGTCCTGACAGATAAACTGCTGATCACTACACACCACACTGTCCTGACAGATAAACTGCTGATCACTACACACCACACTGTCCTGCCAGATAAACTGCTGATTGATACAGATGATTTATTATTATAGTTCATGTCTCTACGCTGACATTTATTACAAGGAGTTCATGTGCTCCTAAGTTTATATTTAGGAGCACATTAATATATTCATTACAAGGAGTACATGTGCTCCTAAGTTAAGAGCACACAAATAAATTTAGGAGCACAACTATTGGAGTGTTTTAGAAGGTTCTGTGAGTGTTCCATGTTCAATGAAAGTATTGGAGTCATTAGGGCTGGGTGTCTGTGATGCGTTGTTTTGATTCCCCCACTTGTCTTCTGGACAAAACACGCCCACTGAAGCTGAAGTGCTGCGATTGGTTACTCACCGCTAGTCTGGATAATCCTCCTGATTGGCTAGCTGAAGAGAGCACCAGTCACCATGATATAGTTTGCTAGGTGCGTTAATGCCAAAGAGAATGATAGAGGCCTCTAGTGGCCAAAAGAGTATTAGCACGGGCAGCACCATTGAGGGGCTTCCACCATTTTAATGTAGGCAACTGGGTGGGACTTCCAACTTCAATGGCTGATCCCTCCTGGTGAACCCTTTTGGAGTCATGTCCAACCATCAGGAGGGATCGGCCAATCATGATGAAGAAAATTGACTAGTTTAAAATGGATATTGCCCATGCGGTCACAGATGCTAAAATGGCACAGATACAAAGATGAGTCCTCTATCTATCTCTATGGATATTTTCCATGCAGTCACAGACTCTATATGGCACAGATAAAGAGATGAGTCCTCTATCCATCTCTATGGTTGCAGCCTTCCTACTAGAGACCACTAATAAACTCAGAGGGGTCAGGCAGACTGATTTATTTTCTCCCTGCCGACAGACACAACATGTCTATTATAATAAGCATTCATTATTATAATAAGCATTCTATGAAATACTTACTTTGGAGAGCAATGCGTTTTATAGCTTTTTTCCCCTTAGCAATAAACACAAAGATCAACACAGCTGGATCAGCTGGTTTATACGAGTCCTAAAATGCAGATCCTTCCAACACTCATGGAAACCAAACGTCCCATCTTTCTAATTAAAAATGTCTATCTTGAAGTTGGACACTACAGTAGCAGAACATAGTAGCAAATACAGTAGGCCCTGTTTCATTCTGTCCACCAGTACCACAGCCATAGTAACACATGGGGCCCTGTTTCATTCTGTCCACCAGTACCACAGCCATAGTAACACATGGGGCCCTGTTTCATTCTGTCCACCAGTACCAGAGCCATAGTAACACATGGGGCCCTGTTTCATTCTGTCCACCAATACCACAGCCATACTAACACATGGGGCCCTGTTTCATTCTGTCCACCAGTACCACAGCCATTGTAACACATGGGGCCCTGTTTCATTCTGTCCACCAATACCACAGCCATAGTAACACATGGGGCCCTGTTTCATTCTGTCCACCAATACCACAGCCATAGCAACACATGGGGCCCTGTTTCATTCTGTTCACCAATACCACAGCCATAGTAACACATGGGGCCCTGTTTCATTCTGTTCACCAATACCACAGCCATAGCAACACATGGGGCCCTGTTTCATTCTGTCCACCAATACCACAGCCATAGCAACACATGGGGCCCTGTTTCATTCTGTCCACCAATACCACAGCCATAGTAACACATGGGGCCCTGTTTCATTCTGTCCACCAATACCACAGCCATAGTAACACATGGGGCCCTGTTTCATTCTGTTCACCAATACCACAGCCATAGTAAACCAGGGGGCCCTGTTTCATTCTGTCCACCAATACCACAGCCATAGTAACACATGGGGCCCTGTTTCATTCTGTCCACCAATACCACAGCCATAGTAACACATGGGGCCCTGTTTCATTCTGTCCACCAATACCACAGCCATAGTAACACATGGGGCCCTGTTTCATTCTGTCCACCAATACCACAGCCATAGTAACACATGGGGCCCTGTTTCATTCTGTCCACCAATACCACAGCCATAGTAACACATGGGGCCCTGTTTCATTCTGTCCACCAGTACCACAGCCATAATAACACATGGGGCCCTGTTTCATTCTGTCCACCAATACCACAGCCATAGTAACACATGGGGCCCTGTTTCATTCTGTTCACCAATACCACAGCCATAGTAACACATGGGGCCCTGTTTCATTCTGTCCACCAATACCACAGCCATAGTAACACATGGGGCCCTGTTTCATTCTGTTCACCAGTACCACAGCCATAGTAACACATGGGGCCCTGTTTCATTCTGTCCACCAATACCACAGCCATAGTAACACATGGGGCCCTGTTTCATTCTGTCCACCAGTACCACAGCCATTGTAACACATGGGGCCCTGTTTCATTCTGTCCACCAATACCACAGCCATAGTAACACATGGGGCCCTGTTTCATTCTGTCCACCAATACCACAGCCATAGCAACACATGGGCCCTGTTTCATTCTGTCCACCAATACCACAGCCATAGTAACACATGGGGCCCTGTTTCATTCTGTCCACCAGTACCACAGCCATAGTAACACATGGGGCCCTGTTTCATTCTGTCCCCCAATACCACAGCCATAGTAACACATGGGGCCCTGTTTCATTCTGTCCACCAATACCACAGCCATAGTAACACATGGGGCCCTGTTTCATTCTGTCCACCAATACCACAGCCATAGTAACACATGGGGCCCTGTTTCATTCTGTCCACCAATACCACAGACATAGTAACACATGGGGCCCTGTTTCATTCTGTTCACCAATACCACAGCCATAGTAACACATGGGGCCCTGTTTCATTCTGTCCACCAATACCACAGCCATAGTAACACATGGGGCCCTGTTTCATTCTGTCCACCAATACCACAGCCATAGTAACACATGGGGCCCTGTTTCATTCTGTCCACCAATACCACAGCCATAGTAACACATGGGGCCCTGTTTCATTCTGTCCACCAATACCACAGCCATAGTAACACATGGGGCCCTGTTTCATTCTGTCCACCAATACCACAGCCATAGTAACACATGGGGTCCTGTTTCATTCTGTCCACCAATACCACAGCCATAGTAACACATGGGGCCCTGTTTCATTCTGTCCACCAATACCACAGCCATAGTAACACATGGGGCCCTGTTTCATTCTGTCCACCAATACCACAGCCATAGTAACACATGGGGCCCTGTTTCATTCTGTTCACCAATACCACAGCCATAGTAACACATGGGGCCCTGTTTCATTCTGTCCACCAATACCACAGCCATAGTAACACATGGGGCCCTGTTTCATTCTGTCCACCAATACCACAGCCATAGTAACACATGGGGCCCTGTTTCATTCTGTCCACCAATACCACAGCCATAGTAACACATGGGGCCCTGTTTCATTCTGTCCACCAATACCACAGCCATAGTAACACATGGGGCCCTGTTTCATTCTGTCCAGCAATACCACAGCCATAGTAACACATGGGGCCCTGTTTCATTCTGTCCACCAATACCACAGCCATAGTAACACATGGGGCCCTGTTTCATTCTGTCCACCAGTACCACAGCCATAGTAACACATGGGGCCCTGTTTCATTCTGTTCACCAATACCACAGCCATAGTAACACATGGGGCCCTGTTTCATTCTGTCCACCAGTACCACAGCCATAGTAACACATGGGGCCCTGTTTCATTCTGTCCACCAATACCACAGCCATAGTAACACATGGGGCCCTGTTTCATTCTGTCCACCAATACCACAGCCATAGCAACATATGGGGCCCTGTTTCATTCTGTCCACCAGTACCACAGCCATAGTAACACATGGGGCCTTGTTTCATTCTGTCCACCAATACCACAGCCATAGTAACACATGGGGCCCTGTTTCATTCTGTCCACCAATACCACAGCCATAGTAACACATGGGGCCCTGTTTCAATCTGTCCACCAATACCACAGCCATAGTAACACATGGGGCCCTGTTTCATTCTGTCCACCAATACCACAGCCATAGTAACACATGGGGCCCTGTTTCATTCTGTCCACAAATACCACAGCCATAGTAACACATGGGGCCCTGTTTCATTCTGTCCACCAATACCACAGACATAGCAACACATGGGGCCCTGTTTCATTCTGTCCACCAATACCACAGCCATAGCAACACATGGGGCCCTGTTTCATTCTGTCCACCAATACCACAGCCATAGTAACACATGGGGCTCTGTTTCATTCTGTCCACCAATACCACAGCCAAGTAACACATGGGGCCCTGTTTCATTCTGTTCACCAATACCACAGCCATAGCAAAACATGGGGCCCTGTTTCATTCTGTCCACCAATACCACAGACATAGCAACACATGGGGCCATGTTTAATTCTCTCCACCAATACCACAGCCATAGTAACACATGGGGCCCTGTTTCATTCTGTCCACCAATACCACAGCCATAGTAACACATGGGGCCCTGTTTCATTCTGTCCACCAATACCACAGCCATAGTAACACATGGGGCCCTGTTTCATTCTGTCCACCAACACCACAGCCATAGTAACACATGGGGCCCTGTTTCATTCTGTCCACCAATACCACAGCCATAGTAACACATGGGGCCCTGTTTCATTCTGTCCACCAATACCACAGCCATAGTAACACATGGGGCCCTGTTTCATTCTGTCCACCAATACCACAGCCATAGTAACACATGGGGCCCTGTTTCATTCTGTCCACCAATACCACAGCCATAGTAACACATGGGGCCCTGTTTCATTCTGTCCACCAATGCCACAGCCATAGTAACACATGGGGCCCTGTTTCATTCTGTCCACCAGTACCACAGCCATAGTAACACATGGGGCCCTGTTCAATTCTGTCCCCCAATACCACAGCCATAGTAACACATGGGGCCCTGTTTCATTCTGTCCACCAATACCACAGCCATAGTAACACATGGGGCCCTGTTTCATTCTGTCCACCAATACCACAGCCATAGCAACACATGGGGCCCTGTTTCATTCTGTTCACCAATACCACAGCCATAGTAACACATGGGGCCCTGTTTCATTCTGTCCACCAATACCACAGCCATAGTAACACATGGGGCCCTGTTTCATTCTGTCCACCAATACCACAGCCATAGCAACACATGGGGCCCTGTTTCATTCTGTTCACCAATACCACAGCCATAGCAACACATGGGGACCTGTTTCATTCTGTCCACCAATACCACAGACATAGCAACACAGGGGGCCCTGTTTCATTCTGTCCACCAATACCACAGCCATAGTAACACATGGGGCCCTGTTTCATTCTGTCCACCAATACCACAGCCATAGCAACACATGGGGCCCTGTTTCATTCTGCACCAATACCACAGCCATAGCAACACATGGGAACCTGTTTCATTCTGTCCACCAATACCACAGCCATAGTAACACATGGGGCCCTGTTTCATTCTGTCCACCAATACCACAGCCATAGTAACACATGGGGCCCTGTTTCATTCTGTCCACCAATACCACAGCCATAGTAACACATGGGGCCCTGTTTCATTCTGTCCACCAATACCACAGCCATAGTAACACATGGGGCCCTGTTTCATTCTGTCCACCAATACCACAGCCATAGTAACACATGGGGCCCTGTTTCATTCTGTCCACCAATACCACAGCCATAGTAACACATGGGGCCCTGTTTCATTCTGTTCACCAATACCACAGCCATAGTAACACATGGGGCCCTGTTTCATTCTGTCCACCAATACCACAGCCATAGTAACACATGGGGCCCTGTTTCATTCTGTCCACCAATACCACAGCCATAGTAACACATGGGGCCCTGTTTCATTCTGTCCACCAATACCACAGCCATAGTAACACATGGGGCCCTGTTTCATTCTGTCCACCAATACCACAGCCATAGCAACACATGGGGCCCTGTTTCATTCTCTTCACCAATACCACAGCCATAGCAACACATGGGGACCTGTTTCATTCTGTCCACCAATACCACAGCCATAGTAACACATGGGGCCCTGTTTCTTTCTGTCCACCAATACCACAGCCATAGCAACACATGGGGCCCTGTTTCATTCTGTTCACCAATACCACAGCCATAGCAACACATGGGGACCTGTTTCATTCTGTCCACCAATACCACAGCCATAGTAACACATGGGGCCCTGTTTCATTCTGTCCACCAATACCACAGCCATAGTAACACATGGGGCCCTGTTTCATTCTGTCCACCAATACCACAGCCATAGTAACACATGGGGCCCTGTTTCATTCTGTCCACCAATACAACAGCCATAGCAACACATGGGGCCCTGTTTCATTCTGTCCACCAATACCACAGCCATAGTAACACATGGGGCCCTGTTTCATTCTGTCCACCAATACCACAGCCATAGTAACACATGGGGCCCTGTTTCATTCTGTCCACCAATACCACACCCATAGTAACACGTGGGGCCCTGTTTCATTCTGTCCACCAATACCACTGCCATAGTAACACATGGGGCCCTGTTTCATTCTGTCCACCAATACCACAGCCATAGTAACACATGGGGCCCTGTTTCATTCTGTCCACCAATACCACAGCCATAGTAACACATGGGGCCCTGTTTCATTCTGTCCACCAATACCACAGCCATAGTAACTCATGGGGCCCTGTTTCATTCTGTCCACCAATACCACAGCCATAGTAACACATGGGGCCCTGTTTCATTCTGTCCACCAATACCACAGCCATAGTAACACATGGGGCCCTGTTTCATTCTGTCCACCAATACCACAGCCATAGCAACACACGGGGCCCTGTTTCATTCTGTCCACCAATGCCACAGCCATAGTAACACACGGGGCCCTGTTTCATTCTGTCCACCAATACCACAGCCATAGTAACACATGGGGCCCTGTTTCATTCTGTCCACCAATACCACAGCCATAGTAACACATGGGGCCCTGTTTCATTCTGTCCACCAATACCACAGCCATAGTAACACATGGGGCCCTGTTTCATTCTGTCCACCAATACCACAGCCATAGTAACACATGGGGCCCTGTTTCATTCTGTCCACCAATACCACAGCCATAGTAACACATGGGGCCCTGTTTCATTCTGTCCACCAATACCACAGCCATAGCAACACATGGGGCCCTGTTTCATTCTGTCCACCAATACCACAGACATAGCAACACATGGGGCCCTGTTTCATTCTGTCCACCAGTACCACAACCATAGTAACACATGGGGCCCTTTTTCATTCTGTCCACCAATACCACAGACATAGCAACACATGGGGCCCTGTTTCATTCTGTCCACCAGTACCACAGCCATAGTAACACATGGGGCCCTGTTTCATTCTGTTCACCAATACCACAGCCATAGTAACACATGGGGCCCTGTTTCATTCTGTCCACCAATACCACAGCCATAGTAACACATGGGGCCCTGTTTCATTCTGTCCACCAATACCACAGCCATAGTAACACATGGGGCCCTGTTTCATTCTGTCCACCAATACCACAGCCATAGTAACACATGGGGCCCTGTTTCATTCTGTCCACCAATACCACAGCCATAGTAACACATGGGGCCCTGTTTCATTCTGTCCACCAATACCACAGCCATAGTAACACATGGGGCCCTGTTTCATTCTGTCCACCAATACCACAGCCATAGTAACACATGGGGCCCTGTTTCATTCTGTCCACCCATACCACAGCCATAGCAACACATGGGGCCCTCGTTCATTCTGTCCACCAATACCACAGCCATAGCAACACATGGGGCCCTGTTTCATTCTGTTCACCAATACCACAGCCATAGCAACACATGGGGCCCTGTTTCATTCTGTCCACCAATACCACAGCCATAGTAACACATGGGGCCCTGTTTCATCTGTCCACCAATACCACAGCCATTGTAACACATGGGGCCCTCTTTCATTCTGTCCACCAATACCACAGCCATAGTAACACATGGGGCCCTGTTTCATTCTGTCCACCAATACCACAGCCATAGTAACACATGGGGCATTGTTTCATTCTGTCCACCAATACCACAGCCATAGCAACACACGGGGCCCTGTTTCATTCTGTCCACCAATGCCACAGCCATAGTAACACACGGGGCCCTGTTTCATTCTGTCCACCAATACCACAGCCATAGTAACACATGGGGCCCTGTTTCATTCTGTCCACCAATACCACAGCCATAGTAACACATGGGGCCCTGTTTCATTCTGTCCACCAATACCACAGCCATAGTAACACATGGGGCCCTGTTTCATTCTGTCCACCAATACCACAGCCATAGTAACACATGGGGCCCTGTTTCATTCTGTCCACCAATACCACAGCCATAGTAACACATGGGGCCCTGTTTCATTCTGTCCACCAATACCACAGCCATAGCAACACATGGGGCCCTTTTTCATTCTGTTCACCAATACCACAGCCATAGTAACACATGGGGCCCTGTTTCATTCTGTCCACCAATACCACAGCCATAGTAACACATGGGGCCCTGTTTCATTCTGTCCACCAATACCACAGCCATAGTAACACATGGGGCCCTGTTTCATTCTGTCCACCAATACCACAGCCATAGTAACACATGGGGCCCTGTTTCATTCTGTCCACCAATACCACAGCCATAGTAACACATGGGGCCCTGTTTCATTCTGTCCAACAATACCACAGACATAGTAACACATGGGGCCCTGTTTCATTCTGTCCACCAATATCACAGCCATAGTAACACATGGGGCCCTGTTTCATTCTGTCCACCAATACCACAGCCATAGTAACACATGGGGCCCTGTTTCATTCTGTCCACCAGTACCACAGCCATTGTAACACATGGGGCCCTGTTTCATTCTGTCCACCAATACCACAGCTATAGCAACACATGGGGCCCTGTTTCATTCTGTCCACCAATACCACAGCCATAGTAACACATGGGGCCCTGTTTCATTCTGTCCACCAATACCACAGCCATAGTAACACATGGGGCCCTGTTTCATTCTGTCCACCAATACCACAGCCATAGCAACACATGGGGCCCTGTTTCATTCTGTCCACCAATACCACAGCCATAGCAACACATGGGGCCCTGTTTCATTCTGTCCACCAATACCACAGCCATTGTAACACATGGGGCCCTGTTTCATTCTGTCCACCAATACCACAGCCATAGTAACACATGGGGCCCTGTTTCATTCTGTCCACCAATACCACAGCCATAGCAACACACGGGGCCCTGTTTCATTCTGTCCACCAATACCACAGCCATAGTAACACACGGGGCCCTGTTTCATTCTGTCCACCAATACCACAGCCATAGTAACACATGGGGCCCTGTTTCATTCTGTCCACCAATACCACAGCCATAGTAACACATGTGGCCCTGTTTCATTCTGTCCACCAGTACCACAGCCATAGTAACACATGGGGCCCTGTTTCATTCTGTCCACCAATACCACAGCCATAGTAACACATGGGGCCCTGTTTCATTCTCTCCACCAATACCACAGCCATAGCAACACACGGGGCCCTGTTTCATTCTGTCCACCAATACCACAGCCATAGTAACACACGGGGCCCTGTTTCATTCTGTCCACCAATACCACAGCCATAGTAACACACGGGGCCCTGTTTCATTCTGTCCACCAATACCACAGCCATAGTAACACACGGGGCCCTGTTTCATTCTGTCCACCAATACCACAGCCATAGTAACACACGGGGCCCTGTTTCATTCTGTCCACCAATACCACAGCCATAGTAACACATGGGGCCCTGTTTCATTCTGTCCACCAATACCACAGCCATAGTAACACATGGGGCCCTGTTTCATTCTGTCCACCAATACCACAGCCATAGTAACACATGGGGCCCTGTTTCATTCTGTCCACCAATACCACAGACATAGTAACACATGGAGCCCTGTTTCATTCTGTCCACCAATACCACAGCCATAGTAACACATGGGGCCCTGTTTCATTCTGTCCACCAGTACCACAGCCATAGTAACACATGGGGCCCTGTTTCATTCTGTCCACCAATACCACAGCCATAGTAACACATGGGGCCCTGTTTCATTCTGTCCACCAATACCACAGCCATAGTAACACATGGGGCCCTGTTTCATTCTGTCCACCAATACCACAGCCATAGTAACACATGGGGCCCTGTTTCATTCTGTCCACCAATACCACAGCCATAGTAACACATGGGGCCCTGTTTCATTCTGTCCACCAATACCACAGCCATAGTAACACATGGGGCCCTGTTTCATTCTGTCCACCAATACCACAGCCATAGCAACACATGGGGCCCTGTTTCATTCTGTCCACCAGTACCACAGCCATTGTAACACATGGGGCCCTGTTTCATTCTGTCCACCAATACCACAGCCATAGTAACACATGGGGCCCTGTTTCATTCTGTCCACCAATACCACAGCCATAGCAACACATGGGGCCCTGTTTCATTCTGTCCACCAGTACCACAGCCATAGTAACACATTGGGCCCTGTTTCATTCTGTCCACCAATACCACAGCCATAGTAACACATGGGGCCCTGTTTCATTCTGTCCACCAATACCACAGCCATAGTAACACATGGGGCCCTGTTTCATTCTGTCCACCAATACCACAGCCATAGTAACACATGGGGCCCTGTTTCATTCTGTCCACCAGTACCACAGCCATAGTAACACATGGGGCCCTGTTTCATTCTGTCCACCAATACCACAGACAAGTTAAGACGATACAGACAACTCTTGAACAACTATTAAATGGAAGAAAAAGAAAATGGTGGTATCAACATGACACGGATCTGAATAAATAGCCTCATACATTCATGTCAAACACGTTTAGCCTACAACTACCATGATGTTCTAGTGCCTTTATTTAGGATTTTGGGAGGCTTTACTCACTACCACAGTGTGCCAGGTTGTCAAGGGCTTTACTCACTACCACAGTGTGCCAGGTTGTCAAGGGCTTTACTCACTACCACAGTGTGTCAGGTTGTCAAGGGCTTTACTCACTACCACAGTGTGTCAGGTTGTCAAGGGCTTTACTCACTACCACAGTGTGTCAGGTTGTCAAGGGCTTTACTCACTACCACAGTGTGTCAGGTTGTCAAGGGCTTTACTCACTACCACAGTGTGCCAGGTTGTCAAGGGCTTTACTCACTACCACAGTGTGTCAGGTTGTCAAGGGCTTTACTCACTACCACAGTGTGCCAGGTTGTCAAGGGCTTTACTCACTACCACAGTGTGCCAGGTTGTCAAGAGCTTTACTCACTACCACAGTGTGCCAGGTTGTCAAGGGCTTTACTCACTACCACAGTGTGTCAGGTTGTCAAGGGCTTTACTCACTACCACAGTGTGCCAGGTTGTCAAGGGCTTTACTCACTACCACAGTGTGTCAGGTTGTCAAGGGCTTTACTCACTACTGTCGTGTCTTTGGGGTACCATTAAACTGAAGACATGTTTATCAATTAACTCCCTGTAATTATTATCACGCGATTAAACTGATTAATCGTTTAATTGTAATTAACTAGGAGATCGGGGCACCAAGGAAAATATTCAGATTACAATGCTATAATTTTCCTAATATAACTTTCCTATATTATAACATTATATATTATATTCTATTATAGTATAGGCCGATTATCTTCTGGTTTAAATGGGGTATTTTACCTCGCGTCCAGTCTCATTCCAAACGTCGTAAATTGCTGTATCTGCACGAACCCAGTCTTTACTAAGAGTCATCCATACATCAATTGTCTTAAAATCATTTATTTACTAAACTAAGTAATTCACATAAAGTATACAAACAGTAATTATCATCACAAAGAATTGGTAGAGTAATGTGCCCTAGTGGTCTAAAACAGGCATGGCTGGTCTGTTAGACAATGGGTCATAAACGGTCAGCTGAGGAGGTACACAGAGTTCATTAATATTAACAATTGACAATTGAACGCTCACTCATTCGGGACCAATTGCAATCAATATATATTTACGCTCAGTGTGTCGTTGTTGGAGCGTCGTTCTGATGGAGAGTTCTCTCTCTCTCTCTCTCTCTCGGTTGGAATGGATCTTTCAAAGCGACATTCATTAATGTCGTTATAGAATGGATGTTTTGTTGGTCTTTGCGTTCAATGATATAATTTACTTAGCTGCAGACTAATAATTAATATCAAAGATGTGTTCTTATTCTGTCGGTATCAATAGTCTAAAAGTTAACCACGTGGTATGGTTCACTTTCAGTAGATGGATTGGATGGTCAAACCTATTGGCCAACTTCTCGCAATGGAGTGGAGGCCTGGTCTGAAGAAAGTAGCTCAGGGTATAGTTTTATAGTGAACATGTCACATGACGCCTGGTCCTGTCTGTGTCCCTGGGGGGGCGTGCCGATGACTGAGTTAAGCTTGGTACAGAAATACAATTCTATCACATTAACATCAGTACATAGCATCTCAATGTATTACAAATAGCTTTATCCTTATTAATACATTTTATACAACCATGTGGATGCAAGTCTCATCGCTGAGGCTATTATATAAACAGTTGTATGGTAATATGGCTATATTGTCTCTTCTGAGTATCACAAAATTGTACCAAGCGGACCAGTTCGTAGCTGGATTCTTCACCAGTCTTCCATACCTTCTCCAGAACACAAATGTTGCTTGGCTCCCCAATTCTGTGAGTTGGAAGAATTTCCTGTGTCTCTCTATGGGCCATGTGGCAAGAGATTCTCCTGGAATTTTACCACTCCTTCACACAGGGACTGGGGGGGGCAAGGTAGGTTGGGGGATGGTGCAAGGGCGGGAGGGGGTCAACTGTCCTCCCTGTACTCAAAGAGGCCAACGTCATGACATAACCACAGTGTGCCAGGTTGTCAAGTGCTTTCGTCCAGACTTTCTTCTGCTGCTGTGCTGTTCCGTTGTTCATTTGTTCAGTCGTTTCATTCTCAACCAGGTCGAAGTTTCCGCCCGGTCTGTCCGTTTCCATCTCTTCCTCGGTGCGCACTGTCACTGTGTCCGTTTCCATCTCGTCCAGCTAATCTAACATTTGACGTAAACCAGGTTTCTTGTCTGCATCAAAGTAGCGGTCCTTGTACCTAGCATCGAGCATGGTGGCGACATGAAATCCTCGTCGACTGACTGTGCTGTCAGACTCAGCATGCTCATGGGGCTGACATCGCTGGTCCAAACGTCAGTTGTGAAGCTAATAGCAGTGACACCCATAGCAACACTACTTGGTAGTGTGTACCGGGACTCGAGCAGGACTCGACCTGCCCAGGACCGGGACTCGTGCATCCCTACCTCCAGGTGATCGGACCGCCAGGTGACCGGTCCTTCAGCTAAGCTTAACCTCAATAAAAACTGACAAACCTCAATGCTGGGTACTCTGAGATATTATTCCCAGGGTTGGCACAGTGAAATCTCTCCTTGTTGGTCATGCAGGGCATGAGGTTTCCTCTCCACTCAGCCTCTCCTCTGAGAACACATCCTCCTCAACAACTACTTTCTAATGATTCTTAGTGATACGAATTACTGGTGACACTCATGTCAAAATAAGGCCCCTTAGTTTACAATTGCTGCTGACTTGATTAGCTAACATTAACGTTAACTTATTGTTGGGTCGCGTCAATTCAATCTGGTATTGGAATAAAACAGTTAACTCAGAGTAACTTCTGATTTCTTTGTACTTTAATTAATGCAAACACATTTATTGTAAATATGATGTTCGTATATACGGGCTCACTGTGTCACCACGCAGGGCAGACAGAGAACTGAGTTACACATCCTTTGCTTTTCATTAAATACTCTGACAGAGATAGTTCCCACTCACTGCTGGCCTGTCAGAGGGAGGATGAGCGTGGTTTAAACTTACTCATCCTATCGTTGGCGTGCAGGTTGGTCCCAACCTCGAGACGCCTCCTGTTGCCGGGCGTAGTTATTATCTTCGGCAGTCGATTTATCTTGTGACTGCACAATGCACAGTTCTCTAAAACCCCGACACCCCTCTGCATATACATTTCACCCATATCCTGCCCTTATCTTTTAACAAGCTCTTCCATATCCCTGATTTACAGCATCTGCATTCTTTCCATATGACTCAACATCCCATGAGCCCCTTCCTCTCACACAGCAGTATGCTCTCATCATATAGAGTATAAACTTAATATTATAGCATAGCTTTTTTGTTATATTATATAGGTTATGCAAACAAATAGTTGGTCAAATACCTAACATTAGCTAGCTAGTGACTCATTCACTCTGTAACCTAGCGTTGAATAACAAATAGCTAGCTAGCGAATCATTCACTCTGTAACCTAGCGTTGAATAACAAATAGCTAGCTAGCGAATCATTCACTCTGTAACCTAGCGTTGAATAACAAATAGCTAGCTAGCGAATCATTCACTCTGTAACCTAGCGTTGAATAACAAAAAGCTAGCTAGTGACTCATTCACTCTGTAACCTAGCGTTGAATAACAACTAGTGACTAGTTTACCAAAACAGAAAATAGGACTCAGAGGATATATCAACATTATGACCTTTTCTGTGTCCTATCGGAGTCCTCCATCTTCACCAGCTGATGGGGAAACTATCTGAAGTGGTCAGTTTCACTCTCTGATTTCAGGGCGGGCAAAGCGCTCGAGGTCACTCTGGTGCAGTTTGGCGGGAAGGCAACGACGCTCTCTCGCTCGAGACTAACGACCAGCAGCCAATCACAGTGCTTCAGCTTCAGCGGGGGCGTGTCTTGCCCAGAATACGAGCGGGAAATCAAATGACGCGTCTGTGATTGATAGAGGCATCAGATCCTCGTCTTCACCAGCAGCAGACAGTGAGAGCAAACTCCAACATTGAAAAACAACGACGATAGCACTTTATGTATCTAGTCCCCCCCATTTGGAGAAGTCATAAGTCTTTGGAAAAATAGTCAAAAGTTAAGCTTGTGACTACAAACTTGTTGCATGCACTTGTAGTTTGTGTTTTGCCCATAGGAACTGAATGAACTGTCATTTAAGTCACTTTTATTTTTAGTCAGAATAGAAGATGTTTCTGGACACTACCAGCTGTTATTGTTGAAGTGTCCCGTCCACTAGATTATACGTCACACGCTGACTGCATCGCCTAAAAGACAAAAACAACTTTGTCATTAAATTTTTTTTTTAAAAGTGGTGAAATGCAGTTGCTACATCAGTTTTTTCCACTCATAAATTCATTTTATGTACCCATTGATTATTGAAGAATATAAATTGTTTCATGAGTTTAGTTCAACTGTCGTACCCCGCCAGAACCCAAACTATAAACTACTCGGTCGGGGCGTAGGGTTTGAGCCTGAAGGTAGGGAGGGGCAGTTCCCCTTGCTGCTCCGTAGGCAAACACCTTGTAGGTCTAGTAGTGGTGGGAGCTCCCAGTGTGCGGAGGAGCAGGGTGACATGGGAGAACTTGGGAAGGTTGAACACCAGGCGGGCTGCGGCATTCTGGATAAATTGCAGCGGATTGATGGCACAAACGGGGAGCCCAGAAAACAATGTTATTCTGGTTAAACAGTGAGAGACTCGTTGATTATGGACTAACAATCCAACAGTTTGAAGGGCACAACTCATGTTATTCTGGTTAAACAGTGAGAGACTAGTTGATTAAAAGGGGATTTTGTGACAATTAGGAAATAACATGTCATGTTTTACTTGTACCTCAGCCAGCATTGTGAATGGTTAGGAAATAATATGTCATGTTTTACTCGTACCTCAGCCAGCATTGTGAATGGTTAGGAAATAATGTGTCATGTTTTACTCGTACCTCAGCCAGCATTGTGAACGGTTAGGAAGTAATATCTCATGTTTTACTCGTACCTCAGCCAGCATTGTGAATGGTTAGGAAATAATACGTCATGTTTTACTCGTACCTCAGCCAGCATTGTGAATGGTTAGGAAATAATGTGTCATGTTTTACTCGTACCTCAGCCAGCATTGTGAATGGTTAGGAAATAAAATGTCAGGTTTTACTCGTACCTCAGCCAGCATTGTGAATGGTTAGGAAATAATATGTCATGTTTTACTAGTACCTCAGCCAGCATTGTGAATGGTGTCTAATGCAGTGACATACTAGACCATGGTAGTAAATCTAATAGTTAGGCGTTTTGGCCATGCTGGCAGGGTCTGAATCAAACCCAATGTCCACCTGGCACCCTGACAGGGTCAGAATCAAACCCAATGTCCACATGGTACACTGGCAGGGTCGGAATCAAACCCAATGTCCACCTGATACACTGACAGGGTCTGAATCAAACCCAATGTCCACCTGGTACACTGGCAGGGTCTGAATCAAACCCAATGTCCACCTGGTACACTGACAGGGTCTGAATCAAACCCAATGTCCACCTGGCACACTGGCAGGGTCTGAATCAAACCCAATGTCCACCTGGTACACTGGCAGGGTCTGAATCAACCCAATGTCCACCTGGTACACTGGCAGGGTCTGAATCAAACCCAACGTCCACCTGGTACACTGACAGGGTCTGAATCAAACCCAATGTCCACCTGGCACACTGGCAGGGTCTGAATTAAACCCAATGTCCACCTGGTACACTGGCAGGGTCTGAATCAAACCCAATGTCCACCTGGCACACTGGCAGGGTCTGAATCAAACCCAATGTCCACCTGGTACACTGGCAGGGTCTGAATCAAACCCAATGTCCACCTGGTACACTGGCAGGGTCTGAATCAAACCCAATGTCCACCTGGTACACTGGCAGGGTCTGAATCAAACCCAATGTCCAGCTGGTACACTGGCAGGGTCTGAATCAAACCCAATGTCCACCTGGTACACTGGCAGGGTCTGAATCAAACCCAATGTCCACCTGGTACACTGGCAGGGTCTGAATCAAACCCAATGCCCACCTAGTACACTGGCAGGGTCTGAATCAAACCCAATGTCCACCTTGCACACTGACAGGGTCTGAATCAACCCAATGTCCACCTGGTACTTGACAGGGTCTGAATCAAACCCAATGTTAAGGGGAGGGAAGATTGGTCAAGAGGGTGATGATTATTGTTGTTCTACTGCCTGATTGTTATGCAACAACACTGTTTACAAAAGCTTTGATAAATCAGCACAACAGTTTTCAGCTGTGCTAACATAATTGCAAAAGGGTTTTCTAATGATCAATTAGCCTTTTAAAATGATAAACTTGGATTAGCTAACACAACGTGGCATTGGAACACAGGAGTGATGGTTGCTGATAATGGGTCTCTGTACGCCTATGGAGATATTCCATAAAAAATCAGCCGTTTCCAGCTACAATAGTCATTACAACATTAACAATATCTACACTGTATTTCGGATCAATTTGATGTTATTTTAATGGACAAAAAATGTGATTTTCTTTCAAAAACAAGGACATTTCTCTAAGTGACCCCAAACTTTTGTTCCACCATGTAGGAGCAGTATAGACCTAGTCTGTTCATTATATACGTCTACATGATGTGTTGTTACACCATGTAGGAGCAGTATAGACCTAGACTGTTCATTATATACATCTGCATGATGTATTGTTACACCATGTAGGAGCAGTATAGACCTAGTCTGTTCATTATATACATCTACATGATGTATTGTTAGTCCATGTAGGAGCAGTATAGACCTAGTCTGTTCATTATATACATATACATGATGTATTGTTACACCATGTAGCAGCAGTATAGACCTAGTCTGTTCATTATATACATCTACATGATGTATTGTTACACCATGTAGCAGCAGTATAGACCTAGTCTGTTCATTATATACATCTACATGATGTATTGTTACACCATGTAGGAGCAGTATAGACCTAGTCTGTTCATTATATACATCTACATGATGTATTGTTACACCATGTAGCAGCAGTATAGAGCTACAGTAGCTAGCTACTTATTTAGATGTTGTTTGACTGAATGAAACTGCCTTAAATGTGCTGTAGTAAAACATTATTTTTCTCACTAATCAATCACCACATTCCTGTCTTTGTATGTCTCAATAGTATTATTCAATTAAATCCATGTAAAATAGTCTTTGTCTGAAAATAAAATGTGATCCTCAACTGCGTTTCCCTCCAGTCAGCAGACGGCGATGTGCGTCTTTCAGGCGATGCTGCAGCGTGACGTATAATCTAGTGGACGGTTCTTCATAAACAGCTCGTCAACCACCTCGGTAGCTTGCTAGCCAACATAGCCGAAAGATTCAAGCTATTTATACGCTTTCGGTCTATATTAGCTACTGTGTTTTAGACACACTTCTGTCGTATCTACTTGTTAACCTATTTAATTTAATATTACGTTATTTTTTATTAGTCAGCTATAGTAGCTGGCTGGTTAAGTTAGCATTAGCCTAGCCGCTAATGATAGGTAGCTAGCTAACATCCCCGAACATGAGCTCCCTAAACTACTACCCTCCTGTTAAAGAAGAGGAGGTCTGCTGGACGGAGAAAGAAGCTCTGGGGCTGAACATTGTCGTGAAAGAGGAGAAGGAAGAGGAGGATGTTACAGTAAAACAAGAAGTAGAGGGTGAGGCTGTTACAGTAAAACAAGAAGTAGAGGGTGAGGCTGTTACAGTGAAAGATGAAGAGAAAGACGTTTCAGTTAAACAAGAGGAAGAAGAGGATGATGCTGTTTTTGGAGTGAAGAAGGAAGGAGAGATTACTGTCACATTGAAAGATGAAGAGGAGGAGACAGGAGATCTGAGTAACACCAGTAAGTACCGCCTTCAATTAGTTTTTAACTTTGGATATTTGGAGTTGGCTCGTCAATACCTCTTCAACGGAGGGTCCTGAGATGATGACTGATATGTCTAGAATCAGACGACGTAGAGAACAAGCTACCCCTTGTTTTCTCCGTTCCGTTTCCAAAAAGTGACTTAACATATATATTTGAGGAGGGTCTATCTGCTGACCGCAGACTGGGGGGCCACGGCATGTAGTGATTTTAATGTAGTGATGTTTTACTACACACCGTGACCCCCAATAGAGCCATGTGAGAGTTGGGTTGGCTACACCAAAGATTATGGATATACTGACAAGATGTCTCACCGTCCTAACAAGGGGAGTCGTTGTCCACAAAGCTGCACTGTGGGTTGTCTCGCTCCCACCTATCCTGTCTTTGGATTGGTGGATACATCTTAATATTGTAATCTATTGTTTATATTCTATGAGGGTTGTTGACGTCAACCGCCTGTATTCAATGGAGAGAGATGCTAAGCTACTAGCATGAATATGCATAGCGATCTGGAGACAACTCCAATAGTGTTTTATCAAAGTTGTCGGTATGTCACGTGTCCACGTAACAACTTAATCATTACGAAACTTCTGTTAGATCAAGTAAACCTCATGTAGCAAATAAGCCATTCATTTTGTTGTTGACCAAATTCAACACTTTCCACATTGGGTTGATAATTGTTTCCACTTGGATACAGCCTACTGTAACCTACTGGCATGACCTAGAGAGATACAACCTACTGTAACCTACTGGCATGACCTAGAGAGTTACAATCTACTGTAGCCTACTGGCATGACCTAGAGAGATACAACCCACTGTAGCCTACTGGCATGACCTAGAGAGTTACAACCTACTGTAACCTACTGGCATGACCTAGAGAGTTACAACCTACTGTAACCTACTGGCATGACCTAGAGAGATACAACCTACTGTAACCTACTGGCATGACCTAGAGAGATACAACCTACTGTAACCTACTGGCATGACCTAGAGAGTTACAACCTACTGTAACCTACTGGCATGACCTAGAGAGTTACAACCTACTGTAACCTACTGGCATGACCTAGAGTTACATCCTACTGTAACCTACTGGCATGACCTAGAGAGTTACAACCTACTGTAGCCTACTGGCATGACCTAGAGAGTTACAACCTACTGTAGCCTACTGGCATGACCTAGAGAGTTACAACCTACTGTAACCTACTGGCATGACCTAGAGAGTTACAACCTACTGTAGCCTACTGGCTTGACCTAGAGAGATACAACCTACTGTAGCCTACTGGCATGACCTAGAGAGATACAACCTACTGTAACCTACTGGCATGACCTACAGAGATACAACCTACTGTAACCTACTGGCATGACCTAGAGAGATACAACCTACTGTAGCCTACTGGCATGACCTAGAGAGTTACAACCTACTGTAACCTACTGGCATGACCTAGCGAGATACACTCTGCTGTAACCTACTGGCATGACCTAGAGAGTTACAACCTACTGTAACCTACTGACACGACCTAGAGAGATACAACCTACTGTAACCTACTGGCATGACCTAGAGAGTTACAACCTACTGTAACCTACTGGCATGACCTAGAGAGATACAACCTACTGTAGCCTACTGGCATGACCTAGAGAGATACAACCTACTGTAGCCTACTGGCATGACCTAGAGAGATACAACCTACTGTAACCTACTGGCATGACCTAGAGAGATACAACCTACTGTAACCTACTGGCATGACCTAGAGAGATACAACCTACTGTAGCCTACTGGCATGACCTAGAGAGATACAACCTACTGTTACCTACTGGCATGACCTAGAGAGATACAACCTACTGGCATGACCTAGAGAGTTACAACCTACTGTAGCCTACTGGCATGACCTAGAGAGATACAACCTACTGTAACCTACTGGCATGACCTAGAGAGATACAACCTACTGTAACCTACTGGCATGACCTAGAGAGTTACAACCTACTGTAGCCTACTGGCATGACCTAGAAAGATACAACCTACTGTAACCTACTGGCATGACCTAGAGAGATACAACCTACTGTAGGCTACTGGCATGACCTAGAGAGATACAACCTACTGTAACCTACTGGCATGACCTAGAGAGATACAACCTACTGTAACCTACTGGCATGACCTAGAGAGTTACAACCTACTGTAACCTACTGGCATGACCTAGAGAGTTACAACCTACTGTAACCCACTGGCATGACCTAGAGAGTTACAACCTACTGGCATGACCTAGAGAGTTACAACCTACTGTAACCTACTGGCATGACCTAGAGAGTTACAACCTACTGTAGCCTACTGGCATGACCTAGAGAGTTACAACCTACTGTAACCTACTGGCATGACCTAGAGAGATACAACCTACTGTAACCTACTGGCATGACCTAGAGAGTTACAACCTACTGTAACCTACTGGCATGACCTAGAGATATACAACCTACTGTAACCTACTGGCATGACCTAGAGAGAGAGAGAGAGAGAGAGATGTGTGTGTGTATATATATATATATATATAAGCATTTCTAAACTTTTTTTTCTCACTTTTATGGGGTATTGTGATGTGTTTATGAGGTATTGTCTGAAAATTGATAATTGAAAAAAATATATAATTATTATAATAACCAAATGTGTAAAAAGGGAAGGGGTCTGAATGCATGTATGTTGTATGTTCTAGGGCAGATTTTTTTTTTTTAAATAGTATTTTCTTTCTACCAATTGATTGGTTGAAATGTTATGACGTGTATTTGTTCATATAGACACACCCCGTGTGTTTAATAAAATCAACTCTATGTGCAGAACTTGAACTGAACTGATGCTTCAAGCGTTTGATTAAATAATTAACACACACAAATGACTTGAGGAAGCCAGAGATCAATATAACCAGAAGAAAATAACCAATTCCCAACCTGCTGCTGGCCTTCGTTAATTCTGACGTTATGCTCCTGGAGTTTCCGGTAAAATAGGCAAACTTTTTCCATTTCTGTTTGAAGTGCCAATTTATCTTACCATTTCAACCGATCTGCGTGCCAGTTACGAACGAGGTACAACACCTGTTTGGCTCCGCCACTACCTGGGTAAGTGAATTGAGGTATTAAATTTAAGGATTAAATCATTTAAGGAATATATCCGAGTCTCACGCTCATCACCTGTGGAATGCTGGGCTTCCAGCGAGGTGTGGATTTAATAGTATGTTGTACCTAGTTTCCCTCCTTCAGGGAACAGTAGTTATAGTCATAACGTTAAGCTTGTCATATGATGAACTTTAACTTAAATACTGGATCTTGCTGTCGGACAGTTTTTTTGTATTCAGATCTCAGAAATGCTCTCTACCTACGTAACATTTATTGTCTCCTTATGTTACGCTGGGAAAACAGTTTTCATGGGCACAGAAATCCTAAATCATTTCAGTTTACTAAATCCAATGGTTCTAACCGAGAGTCACCTTAACTTTATTGACAACACCCAAATGGATACTGTCATTAATGCGGTTCTTAAATAATGACACATAATACTTAATACTGTAGCTGTTTAGTTACAGTCACATGTTCAACTATCATCAGCTGATCCAGGAAATCATTTTCTGCATGCCAGTCAAATGTAGTTCTTAATTCATTACTCTGGTAAAGACAGTTATGCCATGCTCCACGTTGGATCCAACATCCCAAACAAATCGATGTTTATAATGTGTTATTGTCTACTTGATTTACAGTAGGGTCTCGTTAGTCTGTCTGAACACAGAGATACTTAGCTCATAATGTGTAGAGAACTGTTCCTTGATGGATAGGCTATTGTACAACACACAGAGCTATTTTCCTTTATTCAGGACATTTAGAATGACAACACATTACAGAGTAGCCTAGTGGGATTATTCACAAAATTATCTGGTGATCAGGTTATGAAATGTCATGACAAAGACATTTTAGTCTCCTTGTTTCACCTAAAATATTAAATGATTTATAGTCCTAGGTCTATGTTGTTGTTAGGTGAAGTTATGGGTCCTACAGTAGGTCTATGTTGTTGTTAGGTGAAGTTATGGGTCCGACAGTAGGTCTATGTTATTGTTAGGTGAAGTTATGGGTCCTACAGTAGGTCTATGTTGTTGTTAGGTGAAGTTATGGGTCCTACAGTAAGTCTATGTTATTGTTAGGTGAAGTTATGGGTCCTACAGTAGGTCTATGTTATTGTTAGGTGAAGTTATGGGTCCTACAGTAGGTCTATGTTGTTGTTAGGTGAAGTTATGGGTCCTACAGTAGGTCTATGTTGTTAGGTGAAGTTATGGGTCCTACAGTAGGTCTATGTTATTGTTAGGTGAAGTTATGGGCCCTACAGTAGGTCTATGTTATTGTTAGGTGAAGTTATGGGTCCTACAGTAGGTCTATGTTATTGTTAGGTGAAGTTATGGGTCCTACAGTAGGTCTGTGTTATTGTTAGGTGAAGTTATGGGTCCTACAGTAGGTCTATGTTATTGTTAGGTGAGATTATAGACCATTTTGGCATGCACTTAGTGGACAAAACCTCATTGTTAGGCTGATGTCAGGCTGATGGAAACCTAGCCAATGATCATTTTACTGGTTGAAGTCGTTTTTAAATATAAAGTAGTACATTTTCGACAATAACACAAACATTATATTAAATCAGGACATTCAAACGAGCCTTACAATTATAATCCAAAGTAGTGTCAATAGATAATAATAATCATAATCAACCTGGAAATGGAGGCTTTATTTGCTGTCAGCCTATGAGAACTCCCCTGAGTTTTCCCCCACGGTGGTGAATTAGTGAATAGACACAGAGCTTAATGTGAGTTTCCTTGAGTAGCACTCCTGATCTTGTGCTGTAATATTCAGAATACATTGTGAAAACTAATCTTTGCTCACCATTTTTTAAATATATATATTTTTTTCACCCCTTTTTTCTCCCCAATTGGTACTTACAGTCTTGTCTCATCGCTGCAACTCCCATACGGACTCTGGAGAGGCGAAGGTCGAGAGCCATGCGTCCTCCGAAACACAACCCAACCTAGCCGCGCTGCTTCTTGACACAATGCCCATCCAACCCGGAAGCCAGCAGCACCAATGTGTCGGAGGAAACACCGTACACCTGGCGACCTGGTCAGTGTGCACTGCGCCCGGCCCGCCACATGAGTTGCTAGTGCGCGATGAGACAAGGATATCCCTGCCGGCCAAACCCTCCCCTAACCCGGACGACGGTGGGCCAATTGTGCGTCGCCCCATGGGCCTCCCGGTCGCGGCCGGCTGCAACAGAGCTTGGACTCGAACCCAGAATCTCTAATGGCACAGCTTAGGCCACTTGCTCACCATTTTTGCTCCAGGCAGATATACTACATCCATAACTAGTGGTTTCTGCATTAGCAGGGAGGTGTTTCTGCAATCAAATTGTGTGTGCATCGCCCTTGTCGCAATTTTAGCAAACACAGAAAGGTGCCTATATTTGAGAACAAAAGTCGCCTGGCACACTGCTTAGGAGTTCAACACCTTTTACTTATTTCTAGTTACTACTAATGTGAAAACAAGACTAAATATGACTATTGTTGCTCACTTGACTGTCTTAAGACAATTGTCAAGTAATTTTAACATTCATTACAGACGTCAATTGTTGTAGAGTATCATGGCTATGCTGTTGGCATCACCTTTTTCAGTGGATTTCTGCTGTTGTGAGCCTTTAACTATCTGTCTGACTTGTTCACACAGGAGAGAGACGTGACTATCATGGATCCTCTGGGGAGCCTCAACATCATGATGCTAACGAGTCAGAGAAGAGTCTGTCCAGATTCTATCACCTCAAGAAACACCAGCAGAGACCCACAGGGAAGAAATCTATCTGCTGCTCTGACTGTGGAAAAAATTGCAAATCTTCATCAGAACTTAAAATACACCAGCGAACACACACAGGAGAGAAATCTCACCACTGTTTTGATTGTGGGAAGAGTTACTTAAGATTAAAAGCACTAAAAGTACACCTGAGAATTCACACGGGAGAGAAACCTTACAGCTGTGATCAATGTGGGAGGAGTTTTACTACATATTTCTCTCTGACTCTACACCAGAGAATACACACAGGAGAGAAACCGTACAGCTGTACTCAATGTGGGAAGAGTTTTACTCAGTCAAGCAACCTGTTATCACACCAGAGGATACACACAGGAGAGAAATCTTTTAGTTGTAATCAATGTATGAAAAGTTTTATTTCATCTAGTTACCTGACTGTACACCAGAGAACACACACAGGAGAGAAACCTTATAGCTGTGATCAATGTGGGAATACTTATATTTCATCTTGCCATCTGACTAGACACCAGCGAGTACACACAGGAGAGAAACCTTATAGCTGTAATCAATGTGGGAAGAGTTTTACTCGGCCAGACAGCCTGATATCACACCAGAGAACACACACAAGAGAGAAACCTTATAGCTGTGATCAATGTGGGAAGACTTATATTTCATCTTGCCATCTGACTAGACACCAGCGAGTACACACAGGAGAGAAATCTTATAGCTGTGGTCAATGTGGGAAGAGTTTTACTACATCTGGCTCTCTGACTCGACACCAGAGAACACACACAGGAGAGAAATCTTATAGCTGTGATCAGTGTGACAAGAGATTCTCCGGTAAAAGACATCTGATCAAACATCAGAAAATACATGAATGAGTTGTTTCATGATATCAATGATATAATGTCACAATGTAGAATGTTTTAACATTGTAGTTGGAGTATTTTAATGATGTCACAATGTAGAAGCCTAAACGTTTGTTCCCTGTTCTATTGATTTCAACATGATATGGATATTAGCCTCAGGGGGAAAATCCAGGCTCTGAAATGAAAGAGTTACTATTTATGAGATTTAATAAAAAGTGACTAACAACAAAAGAGTTGTGTTACACTTACCACGTTGGTGACCCACTGGAATCAAAATGCAACACTTCAAAATGTATCTGGCTGTTTTCTACAAATTGTCCTCTAACCAGGGATGTACACATTATTCCCAGATTCCGTGTGGTTTTTGAGCTTTTAGTTTTAACAGGACGTGGAACCTCATCTCCCTCCTCTCGGCACAATTGATTTCAATATGATATCGATGAGTTATGACAAATAAGTGTTGTGTTCCTTTGTTTAGGGACCCCTAAATTTAAATGCATCACTCCAAAAATGTAGCTGACTGTCTTCTGCAGTTTGTCTAACCAGTGAGGTAAAAGATATCTCCCATTTCCATGTGTTTTTTGTTTTGTTGTGTTAGTTTCAAGAGCAGGTTCAACCTGATTTTCCCCCAAATGGATATAAGATTTGTGTTTAGCGTTTAGCCAGTGCTTTGCTATGGATCTTTATTTATTTTGACTGCACGTTTTTCCGTATTGGAGATGAGTTTTGTTTGGGCTCTTTCCAAGGAGACGAGAGTTCTAGAAGCTAGTGGGATTTAGAAAGAGGAGTGTTCTAGAAGCTAGTGGGTTTTAGGAAGACGAGAGTTCTAGAAGCTAGTGGGATTTAGGATTCTATAGAAAGAAAAAGGAGAAACAAATAATACTATTGTATATTATTATTTAGAAATACGTGTTTTTTTCTTGTTTTTAATTGTTGACATCCAGTAGACACCATGTTTATATTGGTGAAGGTGAATCATTGTAGTTGATTATAATGTGAAATGGAAGTTGTTTTCTGTTGGTGGTGAGCAAACTTTTCCAACAAAAATATAGGATATATTTGTTGTCTTAAGGTGTTACAGGCTTTGATTTTTCCATTTATGTTATGAGGTTGGACTTTAGCACGTATAGCCCGTTAGCCCGTCTAGCCCGTTAGCCCGTCTAGCTCGTTAGCACGTCTAGCTCGTTAGCCCGTCTATCTCGTTAGTACGTCTAGCTCGTTAGCACGTAGGACACACTGATTGGTGTCACCTCGTTAGTCAGTATGTGTTACACCTGTGCTGGCTTGTCCATCTCGTTAGTGGGAAGGTGTTTCACCTGAGCTGGTCCAGGTTCTATTTAAGAGTGTCTGGCCCAGTGCTCCAGTTGTCTTGATACATGTGGAGAGTCAACACCTTTAGTTGCTCCACCTTTTTGGTTTGCTTCCTGTCTTTAAGTTTGGTGTGGGTTTTTCTTTTGTTTGCCTCTTCTTGGGCAGATTTAGTGGGTCACATGGTGGGTGTCTTTTAGGTCCCAGTTGTTGTTACTAGTCAACTTCCAGTGGACACCCCCATAGTGTCTTTCAGAGCCCCTCCTAAAAAACAAGTTATATTTTGGGTTGGATATTGCATCATATTGTTGATATTTTAATCAATGGCATTTCCTTACAATGTTCATTAGTCTTTCAGTTGTTATTATTGTTTTTTATCCTCATATTTGTGTACTAAATATTTCTGATTATTTTCATAGTTTTTTCCTGTGAAGCCATTGTGTTGCATCCATGTCTGACATGTGCTGTATAAATAAAGCTTGTTTTGATTTGAACATATTGTAAAACAAATTAACCCAATGACTGACCAATCAACAAACTCTTGGTCCATCTTAGTATGAAAAACTGTATCAATCCCACTTTTCCAGCCTGCTGAAGGCATGGTGGAGTGGTAAACACCACCCCCGGCTCTACCAGGGGCTTGAGGTGGTCTCCCACAGCTCTGATTATGTCATGCTCTGTGGCCTTGCTGTTCCATTTATTGACTGCCCCTGCAACACAAAAACACATTTAGTCATATTATATAAAACACTCAAAGTAATGAATATGGAGCATCTATGGCCTCAGTTACACCTGGCACCTAAATGTGACTTCTGATCACTCCAAGCTGCATTAGGTTCAGATCTACCAGGATGGGCCTTTGACATAGTCTGGACACAGTCAGGCCACTGATTATGCATAAGCAATGTAAAGAGATGGGGTGAATGAGGGGAAAAGTACATTTTACACAAATTACCTTCATAACAAATCAAATGTTGTTGGTCACATACAGGTGTTCAGCAGATGTTATTGCAGGTGTAGCGAAAGGCTTGTCCTTCTAGTTCCCACAGTGCAGGAATATCTAACAATTAATATCTAACAATTTCACAACAAATACCCAATACACACAAATCTAAGTTAAAGGAATGGAATTAGGAATATATAAATATATGGATAAACAATGTCAGAGCAGCATAGACTGAGATACAGTGGGGGTAAAAAGTATTCGATCCTCTGCTGATTTTGTACGTTTGCCCACTTACACTTTCACTGACAAAGAAATGATCAGTCTATCATTTTAATGGTAGGTTTATTTGAACAGTGAGAGACAGAATAACAACAACAAAAAATCCTGAAAAACGCATGTCAAAAATGTTATAAATTGATTTGCATTTTAATTAGTGAAATAAGTATTTGACCCCTTTAACTTGTTGTCTGAAGATAAAATGTACATTTTACTGAACTGCGTCCAGTCAGCAGATGGACTAGATGCCTCTTAGGCCGCCCATTGTGACTCCATCAAGAATTCAGCAGAGCAAGTTTGTATGAAGGTCTGGTTATTAAATGGGTACATAGTTCAATAGTAATATCCTCTAAAACGCTCTGGTGACAAACTTTACTGCCCTGTTTCCAGTTGTCCACATGTCTGGGAGAACCTATTCAAGTAAGTAAGTAAATAGATTTTGAAAATGTAAAAAAAAACGATGTATTATCAGCTAACTAGCTACAGTGCAGGCTAACTCAGATGAGCTGCTAAATGAGCTAGCTATCTAGCCAACTTCAAATACTGTATAGATAGATAGATAGCTAAGTGAATGAAATATCACCATCTACCTAACTTCATATTAGCTAGCTGTCTTGATGTATTTATCACTGTAAAAAACAAACTCCAAATGCATTTGTAGGTAGCTAGCTAACAGCCATGGAGGAGGGTGAAAGGATAGCAGCCCCAACTGTCAGTGAGAGAGGAGGCTATTCTGGATAGGGCAGGTACTTTTGTGTAGTTCCTGTCCCTAGAAGTGAGGACGGAGATAATAGTAACATAATATTCAGTGTGGTGTAATTTGACTATAATGAAGTCTGTTTCTTGTGAGGTTTTCTGTCCTCAGATAAAGAGCTCTATGAAAGCCAGTCTACATATAAAGAGGTCCCAATGAAGAGCAGTGGTTCTCAGTCCTGGGGACTCAGAGGGGCACATTGTTGTTTTTGCCTTCACACTGCACAGCTGATTCAAATGATCAACTCATCATCGAGCTTCAAGTGGTATTTATGTATTCATTTGTGCTGCCATCCTTGATATGATCCTGTTATTGTCACATGCTACACATGTACATATGTGTGCCCATGCATCTATCAATCCAATGTTATCATGATTTGTTATCAGGGATATTATACTTTAGTAATCCACAATGACCTGGTGATGTAACAGTCTAATAATTACATTGTCTTCCATATTCCTACAGAGACCTTATAACTGGAGATTCCTTCATAACGATTGCTTACAGTTACCTTGTAGGGCACTGCGAGGTTGGGTGACCAGGGTCATCTGGGACTGCCTCCTGGAGGAATTCAGGTGTGTGAAGGCTACCTGTGTCCTGTGTAACTTCATGAGGATGGACACGAGGACCAGGAGGGGATCTGCAGCTCACCGTCGTGTGCCAGAGGAGGAGTCTGCTGCTCTGCAGGATGTTTCAAGGATGGGGTCCAACAACGCAGCAAGAGAGGCAATCCGTGTGCATGAGATCTTCACCTCCTACTTCTTCAAAGAGGGTGTTGTTCCCTGGCAACACCACAGACTACACTATGCACAACCAAAGGCTCTTTTAAGAGCCATTCACATTGCAATAAGAGTATTCTTCCATTTACTGAGCTATGTCAACTGCAGTTATTCAGTTCACAGTTTATCTCCCTTTGATTTCTACTTCTCAGTTGAGGGTGCTGTGTAGGTAAGGGTGTGATGTCTGTGCAAAAACAAAACAGGCTATTTTAAATCACCCATATTGAAAAAATGTAGAACAATTAGACACCCTATAACCCACACCTACACACTCATGAATCAATCTGATTGATGGATTGTGTTGTGCAGTAAACAGGCTCAGGTGTATAACTGTGGATCCTTCCACCTTCAAAGAATAGGCAAGAGGGCCAACCATGGAGAATAGTAAGACACTTCATTATTTCTATAACTACACTGTATTGTTTGTCCTTGTGGGTCCGTTCATGTTTTTCAGCATAAAGTACTCTGCAGCCACATAGTGTGGTGTGGACACCAGGTGAGGCCACACACAGATTCCTGTTGAACACTGTCGCTTTAACTACCTTATTTTCTCAATAACAGTCTCTCTCCTTCACTTCATCCCTCTCTCCTCTTCTCCCTAAATCCTCTAGGTTATATCAGCTGTGTCTGTGAACCCCTCCTGCATCTGAACTGGCTACATAGAGGGCACAGCATGAACAGAGGTGAGAGGGCACTTGGTCAGGTCAACAGGAAGTATTATTAAAGAGATGCTTTACATTGAAATACAGATAGAGATGCAGTAGTCCCAGAGTTAATGATCCCAGGTCAGTTTATATTATACAGGAAGTATTATTAAAGAGATGCTTTACATTGAAATACAGATAGAGATGCAGTAGTCCCACAGTTAATGATCCCAGGTCAGTTTATATTATACAGGAAGTATTATTAAAGAGATGCTTTACATTGAAATACAGATAGAGATGCAGTAGTCCCAGAGTTAATGATCCCAGGTCAGTTTATATTATACAGGAAGTATTATTCAAGAGATGCTTTACATTGAAATACAGATAGAGATGCAGTAGTCCCAGAGTTAATGATCCCAGGTCAGTTTATATTATACAGGAAGTATTATTAAAGAGATGCTTTACATTGAAATACAGATAGAGATGCAGTAGTCCCAGAGTTAATGATCCCAGGTCAGTTTATATTATACAGGAAGTATTATTAAAGAGATGCTTTACATTGAAATACAGACAGAGATGCAGTAGTCCCAGAGTTAATGATCCCAGGTCAGTTTATATTATACAGGAAGTATTATTAAAGAGATGCTTTACATTGAAATACAGATAGAGATGCAGTAGTCCCAGAGTTAATGATCCCAGGTCAGTTTATATTATACAGGAAGTATTATTAAAGAGATGCTTTACATTGAAATACAGATATAGATGCAGTAGTCCCAGAGTTAATGATCCAAGGTCAGTTTATATTATACAGGAAGTATTATTAAAGAGATGCTTTACATTGAAATACAGACAGAGATGCAGTAGTCCCAGAGTTAATGATCCCAGGTCAGTTTATATTATACAGGAAGTATTATTAAAGAGATGCTTTACATTGAAATACAGATATAGATGCAGTAGTCCCAGAGTTAATGATCCAAGGTCAGTTTATATTATACAGGAAGTATTATTAAAGAGATGCTTTACATTGAAATACAGATAGAGATGCAGTAGTCCCAGAGTTAATGATCCCAGGTCAGTTTATATTATACAGGAAGTATTATTAAAGAGATGCTTTACATTGAAATACAGACAGAGATGCAGTAGTCCCAGAGTTAATGATCCCAGGTCAGTTTATATTATACAGGAAGTATTATTAAAGAGATGCTTTACATTGAAATACAGATAGAGATGCATTAGTCCCAGAGGTAATGATCCAAGGTCAGTTTTGTATTTCACCTCCTGATGACTAACAATGTTAGAATAAAAAATAAAAACACAAGGTTTAAACATGCTCTCTCTCTCCATCTGTCTCTCGTCTGCAGGTATGTTTTGATGTGAGAGGATGCCAACCCCCAGTCCCATCATCGCCACCTCACCTGCTTTTAAGAACCTTTGTGCCGACGAGAGACACTTATGTGATTGTGATAACCTGAGAGAATATTTATGTAGCACTGTGATTCATTAATCATGTGCTGCCTTCCCTGCTCCTATGTGCTTACCTCTTTCCCTTTCTGTCTTTTACACCATATGACTGAAAAATGATCTCAAAGACATTCATACCTAAACTGCACCTTTATTTGCCAAGGTAGAGTACATGATCAGTGAATATATTAAATGTACAGGCTACAATGTGGGGATCTCATGCATGGTAATAACTACATGTATATATGACTTGCATCCTTGGTACAACATGATATTATATTCTACTCAATCCATAGGCTTCATTAATGTCATTCAGGCTGTTTTGAAGTTGATACAACTGGCTATGATAGCTGAGGTTCATAGGTTCTGAACTAATATGTATAGCAAACGTTTGGGTCCATACACAGATCGGCTAGATAGCTAGCTACACATCCATAGGCATACAGGTATTATAATCATCCACTGCACAATAAGCAAGAACATAGCTAGCTACGTTATTTCATCTATCTGCATGGCAAATATCAGCAAGGCAAGCTTACACAATTGTACATTCAATTTGCAGTAAATTCTTCAGCTAACTAGATTCTATACATTCACTGTTTCACAAAACGACAGCCTGGTATGCTGGTTGTTTCAGGAGTCCCTAAAACAACCAGAATGACAATTTCATACTCATGTCACAACACCCATAAAGCTAGCCCAGCTAGCTGGCTAATGTTAGCTAGTCAGCTGGCTGGCTAATGTTAGCTAGTCAGCTGGCTGGCTAATGTTAGCTAGTCAGCTGGCTGGTTAATGTTAGCTAGTCAGCTAGCTGGTTAATGTTAGCTAGTCAGCTAGCTGGTTAATGTTAGCTAGTCAGCTAGCTGGTTAATGTTAGCTAGTCAGCTAGCTGGTTAATGTTAGCTAGTCAGCTAGCTGGCTAATGTTAGCTAGTCAGCTAGCTGGTTAATGTTAGTTAGTCAGCTAGTTGGTTAATGTTAGCTAGTCAGCTAGTTGGCTAATGTTAGCTAGTCAGCTAGCTTGCTAAATCGCGATTTTCGAAAATGAACTTTACGATTAAAAAAAGCATAATCGTTTGTCTCTACATTAACTAACATTCCTGTAAACTGTACATGTTTTTGCGTGATTCGTTATGACGTTATAATCCCTTACATTTGCTTCCATCCTAGTATTTTTGTCCGCCATCTTTGATCCGGTTCAGTTCTGTGTAGGGGTACCCCTCTCTCCTAGTATTTCTGTCCGCCATCTTTGATCCAGTTCAGTTCTGTGTAGGGGTACCCCTCTCTCCTTGTATTTCTGTCCGCCATCTTTGATCCAGTTCAGTTCTGTGTAGGGGTACCCCTCTCTCCTAGTATTTTTGTCCGCCATCTTTGATCCAGTTCAGTTCTGTGTAGGGGTACACCTCTCTCCTAGTATTTCTGTCCGCCATCTTTGATCCAGTTCAGTTCTGTGTAGGGGTACCCCTCTCTCCTTGTATTTCTGTCCGCCATCTTTGATCCAGTTCAGTTCTGTGTAGAGGTACCCCTCTCTCCTAGTGTTTCTGTCCGCCATCTTTGATCCAGATCAGTTCTGTGTAGGGGTACACCTCTCTCCTAGTATTTCTGTCCGCCATCTTTGATCCAGTTCAGTTCTGTGTAGGGGTACCCCTCTCTCCTTGTATTTCTGTCCGCCATCTTTGATCCAGTTCAGTTCTGTGTAGAGGTACCCCTCTCTCCTAGTGTTTCTGTCCGCCATCTTTGATCCAGATCAGTTCTGTGTAGGGGTACCCCTCTCTCCTAGTATTTCTGTCCTCCATCTTCGATGAAGAAAGTCTAACAGTCACTAGTGCAGCAGCAGCCTCCCCTGGTCCTGGTGCCGCCCGTTAGGAAGTTTAAGATGCGATGGAACGGTTGACGAAAAAAATAAATCACAGAAAAAATATATTGACTGATATTGATTTATTTAGGGGGGGGGCTAATGAATATTTTAGGACCAGCGACGTCAATGATTCCTACCCTTTAACTTTTTGTCTGACAAAATATACATTTTACTCAACTCCGTTACCCACTCCAGTCAGCAGATGGCGGTCTGGGAATTTAAGGCGATGCTGTTGGTGTGACGTGTAATGTAGTGGACGGAACTCTTCTTTCAACAGCAGCAACAGTTAGTCGGACACCACGGTAGCTTGCTAGACAAAATAGCCGAACCGATAAAGCTCTTTAGACGCGTTAGTGTATATTAGCCACTGTGTTTTAAACCCACTTCTGTCGTCTAGTTAGTTATCCGATTTAATTTCATATTTACGGTGTTGTTGTTATTATTCAGCTAGCGGGCTGGTTAAGTTAGCATTAGCCTAGCTAGCTAGCATTCCCGACCATGCGGTCACTGAGCTACTCTCCTGCTAAAGAAGAGAACATCACAGTAAAACAAGAAGTAGAGGGTGAGGCCGTTACTGTGAAAGAAGAAAAAGACGCGTTCAGAGTGAAAGAGGAGGAGGAGGATGTTACAGTAAAAGAAGAGGAGGATACAGTTTATGGAGTGAAAGGAAGAGGGGGAGATGACTGTTACATCCATAGAGGAGGAAGAAGAGGAGGAAACTGGACATCTGGACCCGGTTTCCCAAACGCATCTTAAGGCGTCCAATGGTTCTAACGGTGAACTTAGCAATAAGATGGGTTTGAGAAACCGTTCCCTGATTAACACTAGTAAGTACTGTCTTAAATACAGAGGCACAAACTCTGCAGTTGTTGAACTGATGTGTGGTGTTAAAGGGGAAATCTGCAATAGCTACATCCATATTGTGACTTTTAAAACCTCTTGAATGTCTCTTCCCGTTAGCGGGATCATTTTCCAGCGAAAACTCCTAGCGACATTAGCATAACGAAATTCAATATTTATTTTTTTTCAAATATAGGGCTGTCTCATATCGTTTTATAGATACACCTCTCTTGAATCGACCCTCGTTGTCCGATTTCAAAAAGGTTTTACAGGAAAAGCACAATATTAGATTATGTTAGAGGAGTACATGGTAAAAGTCGCATCATATGAATTTTCCGAGCAAGCACACCCATCATATATAACCAAAAAACAGCTAAATGCAGCACTAACCTTTTACAAACTTCATCAGAAGACACACCTAGGACATCATGTTACACACAGCATGCAATCTTTTGTTCAATAAAGGTCATATTTCTATATAAAAACAGCATTTTACATCGGCACCTGAGGTTGACTAACTATTTTCCCATATAATGCGTCCCGGGAAACAATGCTACAATTTTATAAATTACTATTCGAAAACGATTTTTTTAATATATATTGTCAATCTAAGATTTATAGATGAATATCTCTTGAAAACACCTGTCAAAACAGATTTTAAATTAACTTTACAGGGTAATCACACTTTGAGATCAAATGGGATGCGATACCCAGAAATTGAGCTCGAAAACCTAACTCGGCGCCACCTGTGAAAAATAGCACGTAACATCTGATATTGTATAATATCGCCAATAATCCCTCACCTTTAGTTGTCTTCATCAGAAATCACTTCCCGATGTCCGAGGTCCATGACAAATGTATTTTCGGTCGAAAAAGTCCATGCTTTATGTTCCATTAGCTTCCTCTTGCTAGCGCGTCCTAAGGCTGTAATCAAATGTCGATCCGTGGGCGGCAGCTGTCTAACGCAAAATGACTGTTTACGGTAAGTTAGGGTCGTTCAAACATGTCAAACGTTGTATCAAGTAATCGTCAGGGCTTGTTTCAACAAGAGAGCCAATCAGATTCGAGTGGGACGATTTCATTGTGTTTCAAAAAACTTCCAAAGGTGGGGGCAGACACGGCCGCCAACGTCACAATGCTCATGGCCCTCCGACTGTGACCAATTGCCACATCGTCTCTTTCACTGAGTTTCTACCGTAGAACCCTCAAAACACTTTGTAAAGACTGGGGACATCTAGTGGAAGCACTGGAAAGTGCTCAATTTTCATTTTTTTACGTTGTGATTTATAGGGAAGGCTGTGAAGTCGAGTCCACAATTCAGATTTCCACTTCCTGGTTCAATCGGTCTCGGGGTTTTGACTGCCATACGAGTTCTGTTATACTCACAGACACCATTCAAACAGTTTTAGAAAATTTAGGGTGTTTTCTATCCATATAAAATAAGTATATGCATGTCTTAGCTTCTGACTTTGATTAGTAGGCCGTTGAAAATGGGAACGATTTTTTTCCAAAATGCGCTGTGGCGCCCCCTATCCTAGGGGAACGGCAAGAAGTTTTTAAATTAATAATTTATAGCCATTGATTGTTGAAGAATATAACACATGCTTCATGAGCTTAGTTCAACTGTTGTACCCCATCAGAACCACAAATAAGCTTTTTTTTACTCCAATGTTTAGAAACAATGTAAATCAACACTGTATAGCCTCAACATAGTTAAAACTATAATGTTGATATCATGGATGGTCAGTCCTTGCATGCATAGGTCTGTCTGTAGTTACATTTCTCCAACCCCATAATCATCTTATAACCAAAACAGTGGTGGAATGACAGCTTTGTTATTGTATGAACTGCAGATTGCTGGGTTGTGTGGGTTTATTCAACAGTAACAAAATGGCTGCCCAGAGGCTTGGTTTGGTAAACAGCTGAGGGATGGGGGAAGGAGGAGTGTAACCACTCAAATTTATTCATCCAGGATGTCATAATGATAGTTTAACCAGGTTTCTAGGATATATAGTATATTCTAGAATTCATCCATGATGTCATAATGATAGTTTAACCAGGTTTCTAGGATTTATAGTATTTTCTAGAATTCATCCATGATGTCATAATGATAGTTTAACCAGGTTTCTAGGATATATAGTATATTCTAGAATTCATCCATGATGTCATAATGATAGTTTAACCAGGTTTCTAGGCTATATAGTATATTCTAGAATTCATCCATGATGTCATAATGATAGTTTAACCAGGTTTAGATATAGTATTTAGATATAGTATATTCTATAACTGCCAGTGTAGATTTCCTGTGGAGGCAAATTATTAGAGCTGTTGATAAGTCATTGTATAATATTCAGCCAATTGTTTTTCATGCCATTACATTAAAGGCAAGACATACCTAGATTCAATTACATTCATGAATTGGTTTGAAACCTTTGTTTTAAACCCTTCTCAAAATTGGTGCCTTGCCGGATTTGTAAAAAATGGTTTTAGCTGTGGTTTGGGTTTTTGTGACATTATATGCTAGCTTGAAAAATGGGTGTCTGATTATTTCTGGCTGGGCACTCTCCTGGCATAATCTAATGTTTTGCTTTCGTTGTAAAGCCTTTTTGAAATCGGACAGTGTGGTTAGATTAACGAGAGTCTTGTCTTTAAATAGCAGTAAAATAGTCATATGTTTGAGAAATTGAAGTAATAGTATTTCAAACGTTTTAAAAATCGCGCCACAGGATTCAACTGGCTGTTACGTAGGTGGGACGAATTCGTAGAGGTTAAAGATTAACTTCTTGTTAATCAAACCATGGTGTCAGATTTCAAAAAGGCTTTACCGTGAAAGCATACCATACGATTATCTGAGAACAGCGCCCAGCAGACAAATCATTACAAACAGTTACCAGCCAAGTAGAGGAGTTACACAAGTCAGAAATAGCGATAAAATGAATCACTTACTTTTGATGATCTTCATATCGTTGCACTCGCAAGACTCCCATTTACTCAATAAATGTTCGTTGTGTTCGGTAAAGTCTCTCTTTATATCCAAAAACCTCAGTTTTCTTCATGCGTTTTGTTCAGTAATCCACAGGCTCAAAGGCAATCACAACAGCCAGACCAAAAATCAGAAAAGTATCAGTAAAGTTCGTAGAAACATGTCAAACGATGTTCATAATCAATCCTCAGTTTGTTTTTAGCCTAAATAATAGATAACATTTCAACCGGACAATAACGTCTTCAGTATAAAAGGTAAACAAGAAAGGCACGCTGTCGATCTCGCGCATGAAAAATCTATGGGACACTGAATGGTCCACTCATTCAGAGTGGTCTTACACTCTCATTTTTCAGAATACAAGCCTGAAACAATTTCTAAAGACTGTTGACATCTAGTGGAAGCCATAGGAAGTGCAATTTGAGACCTAAGTCAATGGAATCTGTATAGGCAGTCAATTGAAAACTACAACAACAAAAAATCCCACTACCTGGATGGATTTTTCTTAGGTTTTCGCCGTCATATCAGTTATGTTATACTCACAGACATTATTTTAACAGTTTTGGAGACTTTAGAGTGTTTTCTATCCAAATCTACCAAGTTTACTTTGGCACGCTTTTCATCCAGAGGTGAAAATAGTGCCCCCTACCCTAGTGAGGTTAACACCCCGGCTGTCCTACAATCCAAGCCAGATGCCCTCAATCTCACACAAATTATCAAGGAACCCACCAGGTACAATCCCTAAATCTGTAAACATGGGCACCCTCATAGATATTATCCTGACCAACTTGCCCTCCAAATACACCTCTGCTGTTTTCAATCAGGATCTCAGCGATTACTGTCTCATTGCCTGCATCCGTTATGGGTTTGCGGTCAAACGACCACCCCTCATCACTGTCAAACGCTCCCTAAAACACTTCTGCAAGCAGGCCTTTCTAATCGACCTGGCCCTGGTCTCAAGGAAGGATTTTTACCTCATCCAGTCAGTAGAGGATGCCTGGTTGTTCTTTAAAAGTAATTTCCTCACCATCTTAAATAAGCATGCCCCTTTCAAAAAATGTAGAACTAAGGACAGATATAGCCCTTTGTTCACTCCAGACCTGACTGCCCTCGACCAGCACAAAAACATCCTATGGCGGACTGCACTAGCATCAAATAGTCCCCGCGATATGCAACTTTTCAGAGAAGTCAGGAACCAATACACACAGTCAGTTAGGAAACCAAAGGCTAGCTTTTTCAAACAGAAATTTGCATCCCGTAGCTCTAACTCCAAAAAGTTTTGGGACACTGTAAAGTCCATGGAGACTAAGAGCACCTCATCCCAGCTGCCCACTGCACTGAGGCTAGGAAACACTGTCACCACCGATAACTCCACGATAATGGAGAATTTCAATAAGCATTTCTCTACGGCTGGGCACGCTTTCCTCCTGGCTACCCCAACCCCGGCCAACAGCTCCCCACAGCTACTTCCCTAAACCTCCCCATCTTCTCCTTCACCCAAATCCAGATAGCTGATGTTCTGAAAGAGTTGCAAAACCTGGACCCGTACAAATCAGCTGGTCTTGACAATCTGGACCCTCTCTTTCTATAATTATCCGCTGCCATTGTGGCAACCCCTATTACTAGTCTGTTCAACCTCTTTCGTATCGTCTGAGATTCCTAAAAATTGGAACGCTTCCGTGGTCATCCCCCTCTTCAAAGGAGGTGACACTCTAGACCCAAACTGTTACAGACCTATATCCATCCTGCCCTGCCATTCTAAAGTCTTCGAAAGTCAAGTTAACAAACAGATCACTGATAATTTTGAATCACACCGTACCTTCTCCGCTGTGCAATCCAGTTTCCGAGCTGGTCACGGGTGCACCTCAGCCATGCTCAAGGTACTAAACGATATCATAACCGCCATCGATAAGAGACAGTACTGTGCAGCCGTCTTCATCGACCTGGCCAAGGCTTTCGACTCTGTCAATCACCGTATTCTTATTGGCAGACTCATCAGCCGAAAAGAACAACCGATCAATCAACAACCAATTGCTGCCTACACCCGTCCGACTAGCATCACTACTCTGGACGGTTCTGACTTAGAATATGTGGACAGCTACAATACCTAGGTGTCTGGTTAGACTATAAACTCTCCTTCCAGACTAATATTAAAATATTAAGCATCTCCAATCCAAAATTAAATCTAGAACCGGCTTCCTATTTCGCAACAAAGCCTTCTTCACTCACGCTGCCAAACATACCCTCGTAAAACTGACTAGCCTACCGATCCTTAACTTCGGCGATGTCATTTACAAAATAGCCTCCAACACTCTACTCAGAAAACTGGATGCAGTCTATCACAGTGCCATCCGTTTTGTCACCAAAGCCCCATATACCACCCACCACTGCGACCTGTATGCTCTTGTCGGCTGGCCCTCGCTACATATTCGTCGCCAAACCCACTGGCTCCAGGTCATCTATAAGTCTTTGCTTGGTAAAGCTCCACCTTAACTCAGCTCACTAGTCACCATAGCAACACCCACCCATAGCACGCGCTCCAGGAGGTATATCTCACTGGTCATCCCCAAAGCCAACACCTCCTTTGGCCGCCTTTCCCTCCAGTTGTTTGCTGCCAATGACTGGAACGAATTGCAAAAATCGCTGAAGTTGGAGACATATATCTCCCTCACTAACTTCAAGCATCAGCTATCTGAGCAGCTTACCGATCGCTGCAGCTGTACACAGCCCATCTGTAAATAGCCCATCCAACTGCCTACCTCATCCCCATGTTTTTATTTACTTTTTCTGCTCTTTTGCACACCAGTATCTCTACTTGCACATCATCTGCACATCTATCTCTCCAGTGTTAATCTGATAAATTGTAATTACTTTGCTACTATGGCCTATTTATTGCCTTACCTCCGTACTCCATTTGCACACACTGTATTTAGATTTTTCTATTGTGTTATTGACTGTACATTTGTTTATCCCACGTGTAACTGTTGTTTGTGTCGCACTGCTTTGCCTTATCCTCACCAGGTCACAGTTGTAAATGAGAACTTGTTCTCAACTGGCCTACCTGGTTAAATAAAGGTCTATATATATATATATATATATATATCGTAACTTTATTGACACCCAAATGGATACTGTCATTAACGCGGTTCTTCAATAATTACACATAATACTTAATACTGTAGCTGTTTAGTTACAGTCACATGTTCAACTATCATCAGCTGATCCAGGAAATCATTTTCTGAATGACAGTCACATGACAAACATCACGACATGCAACAACAACCAAAGTGCTTCTTCATTCATTACTCTGGTAAAGACAGTTATGCTGTGCTCCATGTTGGATCCAACATTCCTACTTTGGTCATAATGTGTAGAGAACTGTTTCTTGATGGATAGGCTATTGTACAACACACAGAGATATTTTCCTATATTTGTTGTTAGGTGAAGTTATGGGCCAATTTTGCAAACAAACAGTGTACAAAGCCTCATTGTCACCTTGATGGAAAAGCCAAAGAGCATTTTTTCTGGTTGAAGTGTTTTTTTTAAGTACAAAGCGGTTGATTTGCGACAATAACACAAACATATTAAGCAGGAGATTCAAATGAGCCTTACAATTATAATCCAAAGTAGTGTGAAATGAACTCATAAGCAACCTGGAAATGGAGGAGTTTTCCCCTATTCACTTTCAGAATACATTGAAAAACTAAAATCTTTTCTCACCATTTTTGCTCCAGGCAGATATAGTACATCCATAACTAGTGGTTTCCTCATTACCAGATATACTACATCCATAACTAGTGGTTTCCTCATTACCAGATATACTACATCCATAACTAGTGGTTTCCTCATTACCAGATATACTACATCCATAACCAGTGGTTTCCTCATTACCAGATATACTACATCCATAACTAGCGGTTTCCTCATTAGCAGATATACTACATCCATAACTAGCGGTTTCCTCATTACCAGATATACTACATCCATAACTAGTGGTTTCCTCATTACCAGATATACTACATCCATAACTAGTGGTTTCCTCATTACCAGATATACTACATCCATAACTAGTGGTTTCCTCATTACCAGATATACTACATCCATAACTAGTGGTTTCCTCATTACCAGATATACTACATCCATAAATATCGGTTTCCTCATTAGTGGGGAGGAGTTTCTACAACCAAATTGCATGTGCATCGCCCTCATGCCGCAATTTTAGCTAACACAGAAAGGGGCCTATATTGGAGACCAAAAGTCGTCTGGCACACTGCTCAGAGTTTCAACAACATGAATAACTTATTTTTAGCCTACAATCATGATGTTACTACTGTGAAAACAAGACAAAATATGACTATTCTTGCTCATTTTAAGACAAATGTCAAGTAATCATTACATTCATTACAGATGTCAATTGTTGTCCAACATCATGGCTACGCTGTTGGCATCACCTCTTACAGTGGATTTTCGCTGTTGTGGGCCTTTTAACCATCTGTCTGACTTTGTTGTTCACACAGGAGAGAGACGGGACTATCGTGGATCCTCTGGGGAGCCTCAACAACCTCATGATGCTGACAAGGCAAAGAAGAGTCTCTCCAGATCAGAACACCTCAAGAAACACCAGCAGAGATCCACAGGGAAGAGAACTCACTGCTGCTCTGACTGTGGGAAGAAACTCACCTCATCAGGCATTAAAATTCATCAGAGAATCCACACAGGAGAGAAACCTTATAGCTGTGATCAATGTGGGAAGAGTTTCACTACATCAAGCATTCTGACTGTACACCAGAGAAGACACACAGGAGAGAAACCTTATAGCTGTGATCAATGTTGGAAGAGTTTTGGTCAATCTGGACATCTGACTCAACACCAGAGAACACACACAGGAGAGAAACCTTATAGCTGTGGTCAATGTGGGAAGAGGTTTGCTGCATCTAGCACTCTGACTCTACACCAGAGAACACACACAGGAGAGAAACCTTATAGCTGTGGTCAATGTGGGAAGAGTTTTGGTCAATTTGGCCATCTGACTCAACACCAGAGAACACACACAGGAGAGAAATCTTATAGCTGTGATCAATGTTGGGAGAGTTTTGCTCGATCTGGAGAGCTGACAGCTCACCAGAGAACACACACAGGAGAGAAATCTTATAGCTGTAATCAATGTGGGAAGAAATACTCTGATAAAAGATATCTGATTAAACATCAGAAAATACATGAAAAATACTATGAAAATAATCAGAAATATTTAGTACACAAACATAAGAGGATAAAAAAACAGAAGACTAACAACTGAAAGACTAATGAGCATTCTAAGGAAATGCCATTGATTAAAATATTAATTGGATGCAATATCCAACCCAAAATATAACCTTGTTTCTTAGGAGGGGCTCTGATAGACACTATGGGGGTGTCCACTGAAAGTTGACTAGTAACAACAACTGGGACCTAAAAGACACCCACCATGAGACCCACTAAATCTGCCCAAGAAGAGGAAAACAAAAGAAAAACCCACACCAAACTTAAAGACAGGAAGCAAACCAAAAAGGTGGAGCAACTAAAGGTGTTGACTCTCCACATGTATCAAGACAACTGGAGCACTGGGCCAGACACTCTTAAATAGAACCTGGACCAGCTCAGGTGAAACACCTTCCCACTAACGAGATGGACAAGCCAGCACAGGTGTAACACATACTGACTAACGAGGTGACACCAATCAGTGCGTCCTACGTGCTAACGAGCTAGACGTGCTAACGAGCTAGACGTGCTAACGAGCTAGACGTGCTAACGAGCTAGACGTGCTAACGAGCTATACCAGCTAACGAGCTAGACGTGCTAACGAGCTAGACGTGCTAACGAGCTATACGTGCTAAAGTCCAACCTCAAAACATAAATGAAAAAACCAAAGCCTGTAACACCTTCCCCCTTAAGACAACAAATATATCCTATATTTTTGTTGGACAAGTTTGCTCACCACCAACAGAAAACAACTTGCTGTCAACAATTAAAAACAAGAAAAAACAAGTACTTCTAAATAATAATATACAATCATAATTTTTTTCTCCTTTTTCTTTCTATAGAATCCTAAAACCCACTAGTTTCTAAAACTCTCGTTCCCTTGGAACGAGAGTTTTAGCCCAAACAAAACTCAATTACTAAATGTAAATATGAATACCAAATGTACACCCCTTTGTTAATATCTATTGGCAATAATTAACTTAATGGTGAGGCATGGAATAATAAAACGTATCTTTTGTCAGGCTGAATGTTTGAAATATGAGGTGATTTGAGTCATGCTTCTTCAGTAGTAGAATAAAGACAATTAGCATTTGAATGTTGTCAATAAATGCTGGAGTGATGTAGGATTGTTAATAAAATTGATTATAGACCAATTTATTATACTGTGTCCATGTGTATAGGCTGCAAGTACGTTGAAATGAAGCTGTTTTCAAGTCATTGACAAAACGACCAGAAAATACATCTTCAACTTTCACTTTCAACTACAACCGAACATATATTGGACATCTGGCATAGTCTTATTTTCAACGTCTTTTAAATGACATTTTGCTAAATGGGAATAGTGCAATGTAAAAACACAGTTTTAACGAGTCCAAATCAATAACCAATATGTAGAAACAGATTGGGATATATTGAAAACCTAACCTAACCCAACTCTATTTTTGTTAAATTTCATAAATAGTAACTCTCTCAATTCAGAGCCTGGATTTCCCCCCTGAGGCTAATATCCATATCATGTTGAAATCAATAGAACAGGGGACAAACCTTTAGGGTTCTACATTGTGACATCATTAAAATACTCCTACTACAATGTTAAAACATTCTACATTGTGACATTATTTCATTGATATCATGAAACAACTCCTTCATGTATACATTTTCTGATATTTGATCAGAGATCTTTTATCAGATTATCAATGGTCACAGCTATCAGATTTCTCTCCTGTGTGTGATCTCTGGTGCAACGTCAGATTTCCAGAATGAACAAAACTCTTCCCACATTGATTACAGCTATAAGATTTCTCTCCTGTGTGTGTTCTCTGGTGTACTGTCAGATCACTAGATTGAACAAAACACTTCCCACATTGAGTACAGCTAAAAGGTTTCTCTCCTGTGTGTGTTCTCTGGTGTCTCTTCAGATGGCTAGATTGAACAAAACTCTTCCCACACTGATCACAGCTAAAAGATTTCTCTCCTGTGTGTGATATCAGGTTGCTTTGCTGAGTAAAACTTTTCCCACATTGATTACAGCTATAAGATTTCTCTCCTGTGTGTGTTCTCTGGTGTATAGTCAGACTGCTAGATGTAACAAAACTCTTCCCACATTGATCACAGCTATAAGGTTTCTCTCCTGTGTGTGTTCTCTGGTGTACTGTCAGATCACTAGACTGAACAAAACTCTTCCCACACTGATCATAGCTAAAAGGTTTCTCTCCTGTGTGTATTCTCTGGTGTACAATAAGATGGCTAGATGTATCAAAACTCGTCCCACATTGAGTACAGATACAAAGTTTATCTCCTGTGTGTGTTCTCTGGTGTCTCTTCAGACAGCTAGAACTACCAAAACTCTTCCCACATTGATCACAGGTACAATGTTTCTCTCCTGTGTGTGTTCTCTGGTGTGATATCAGTCTGTGTGACTGAGAAAAACTCTTCCCACATTGAGTACAGCTATAGGGTTTCTCTCCGGTGTATGTTCTCCGGTGTGTTATCAAGCTGGATGAATAAGTAAAACTCTTCCCACATTCATCACAGCTATACGATTTCTCTCCTGTGTGGATTGTCTGATGAATTGTAATGCCTGCTGAGGAGGTGAATCTCTTCCCACAGTCAGAGCAGCAGTGAGTTCTCTTCCCTGTGGATCTCTGCAGGTTTTTCTTGAGGTGTTCTGATCTGGAGAGACTCTTCTCTGCCTTGTCAGCATCATGAGGTTGTTGAGGCTCCCCAGAGGACCCATGGTAGTCCCGTCTCTCTCCTGTGTGAACAACAAAGTCAGACAGATGGTTATAGGCTCACAACAGCGGAAATCCACTGTAAAAGGTGATGCCAACAGCGTAGGCATGTTGTTGTACAACAATTGTCGTCTGTAATGAATGTTAAAATTATTTGACTTAAAATGAGCAAGAAAAGCCATATTTTGTCTTGTTTTCACATTAGTAGAAACATCTAAGATTGTAGACTAGAAATAAGTTATTCATGTTGTTGAAACTCCAAGCACTGTGCCAGACGACTTTTGGTCTCCAATATAGGCCCCTTTCTGTGTTTGCTAAAATTGCGGCACGAGGGCAAAGCACACACAATTTGGTTGCAGAAACTCCTTCCTGCTAATGAGGAAACCGCTAGTTATGGATGTAGTATATCTGGTAATGAGGAAACCGCTAGTTATGGATGTAGTATATCTGGTAATGAGGAAACCACTAGTTATGGATGTAGTATATCTGGTAATGAGGAAACCACTAGTTATGGATGTAGTATATCTGGTAATGAGGAAACCACTAGTTATGGATGTAGTATATCTGGTAATGAGGAAACCACTAGTTATGGATGGTTTTCATAACAATCGGTAATAGGTATTTTTGGCCACCGATTAAAAAAAAAAAAAATGTAATACATATTTTTTAACCAGGCAAGTCAGTTAAGAACACATTCTTATTTTTAATGACGGCCTAGGAACGGTGGGTTAACTGCCTTGTTCAGGGGCAGAACAACAGATTTTTACCTTGTCGGCTTGGGGATTCAATCTGGCAACCTTACGGTTAACTAGTCCAACGCTCTAACCACCTGCTTTACATTGCACTCCAAGAGGAGCCTGCCTGTTACGCGAATGCAGTAAGAAGCGAAGGTAAGTTGCTAGCTAGCATTAAACTTATCTTATATAAAACAATCAATCAATCATAATCACTAGTTAACTACACATGGTTGATGATATTACTAGTTTATCTAGACTGCCCTGCGTTGCATATAATCGATGTGGTGCGCATTCGCGAAAAAGGACTGTCGTTGCTACAACGTGTACCTAACCATAAAGACATACCAATGTCTTTCTAAAAATCAATACACAAGTATATCTTTTTTAAACCTGCATATTTAGTTAATATTGCCTGCTAACATGAATTTCTTTTAACTAGGGAAAGTATGTTACCTCTGCAACAGAGTCAGGGTATATTTTTTATTTATTTTATTTCACCTTTATTTAACCAGGTAGGCAAGTTGAGAAGTTCTCATTTACAATTGCGACCTGGCCAAGATAAAGCAAAGCAGTTCGACAACATACAAAAACACAGAGTTACACATGGAGTAAAACAACATACAATCAATGATGCAGTAGAAAAAAAATAAGACTAAATACAATGTGAGCAAATGATGTGAGATAAGGTAAAGGCAAAAAAGGCCATGGTGGCAAAGTAAATAAAGTATAGCAAGTAAAACACTGGAATGGTAGATTTGTAATTTGAAGAAAGTTCAAAGTTAAAATATAAATAATATGGTGCAAAGGAGCAAAATAATAAATTAAATAAATAAATAAATACAGTAGGGGAAGAGGTAGTAGTTTGGGCTAAATTATAGATGGGCTATGTACAGGTGCAGTGATCTGGGAGCTGCTCTGATAGCTGGTGCTTAAAGCTAGTGAGGGAGATAAGTGTTTCCAGTTTCAGAGATTTTTGTAGTTCGTTCCAGTCATTGGCAGCAGAAAACTGGAAGGAGAGACGACCAAAGGAGGAGTTGGCTTTAGGGGTGACCAGAGAGATATACCTGCTGGAGCGCGTGCTACAGGTGGGTGCTGCTATGGTGACCAGTGAGCGGAGATAAGGGGGGACTTTACCTAGCAGGGTCTTGTAGATGACCTGGAGCCAATGTGTTTGGCGACGATTATGAAGCGAAGGCCAGCCAACGAGAGCGTACAGGTCGCAGTGGTGGGTATTATATGGGGCTTTGGTGACAAAACGGATGGCACTGTGATAGACTGCATCCAGCTTGTTGAGTAGGGTATTGGAGGCTATTTTGTAAATGACATCACCGAAGTCGAGGATTGGTAGGATGGTCAGTTTTACGAGGGTATGTTTGGCAGCATGAGTGAAGGATGCTTTGTTGCGAAATAGGAAGCCAATTCTAGATTTAACTTTGGATTGGAGATGATTGATGTGAGTCTGGAAGGAGAGTTTACAGTCTAACCAGACACCTAGGTATTTGTAGTTGTCCACAAATTCTAAGTCAGAACCGTCCAGAGAAGTGATGCGGGCAGGTGCAGGCAGCGATCGGTTGAAGAGCATGCATTTAGTTTTACTTGTGTTTAGGAGCAGTTGGAGACCACGGAAGGAGAGTTGTATGGCATTGAAGCTCGTCTGGAGGGTTGTTAACACAGTGTCCAAAGAAGGGCCAGAAGTATACAGAATGGTGTCGTCTGCGTAGAGGTGGATCAGAGATTCACCAGCAGCAAGAGCAACATCATTGATGTATACAGAGAAAAGAGTTGGAGTATATGCAGCAGTTTGGGCCACCTGGCTCGTTGCGAACTGCGTGAATACTATTTCTTCCTAACAAAGACAGCCAACTTCGCCAAACGGGGTGTTGACTATATAGCCTAGAAACCTGGTTAAACTATCATTATGACATCATGGATGAATTCTAGAATATACTATATAGCCTAGAAACCTGGTTAAACTATCATTATGACATCATGGATGAATTCTAGAATATACTATAAAGCCTAGAAACCTGGTTAAACTATCATTATGACATCATGGATGAATTCTAGAATATACTATATAGCCTAGAAACCTGGTTAAACTATCATTATGACATCATGGATGAAATGTACAATATACTATATACACTCTAGAAACCTGGTTAAACTATCATTATGACATCATGGATGAATTCTAGAATATACTATACTGCTCAACAAAAAAAAGGGAACACTTAAACAACACATCCTAGATCTGAATGAAAGAAATAATCTTATTAAATACTTTTTTCTTTACATAGTTGAATGTGCTGACAACAAAATCACACAAAAATAATCAATGGAAATCCAATTGATCAACCCATGGAGGTCTGGATTTGGAGTCACACTCAAAATTAAAGTGGAAAACCACACTACAGGCTGATCCAACTTTGATGTAATGTCCTTAAAACAAGTCAAAATGAGGCTCAGTAGTGTGTGTGGCCTCCACGTGCCTGTATGACCTCCCTACAACGTCTGGGCATGCTCCTGATAAGGTGGCAGATGGTCTCCTGAGGGATCTCCTCCCAGACCTGGACTAAAGCATCCGCCAACTCCTGGACAGTCTGTGGTGCAACGTGGCGTTGGTGGATGGAGCAAGACATCATCATGTCAATTGGATTCATCATGTCAATCATCAATTGGATTCAGGTCTGGGGAACGGGCGGGCCAGGCCATAGCATCAATGCCTTCCTCTTGCAGCAACTGCTGACACACTCCAGCCACATGAGGTCTAGCATTGTCTTGCATTAGGAGGAACCCAGGGCCAACCGCACCAGCATATGGTCTCACAAGGGGTCTGAGGATCTCATCTCGGTACCTAATGGCAGTCAGGCTACCTCTGGCGAGCACATTGAGGGCTGTGCGGCCCCCCAAAAAAATGCCACCCCACACCATGACTGACCCACCGCCAAACCGGTCATGCTGGAGGATGTTGCAGGCAGCCGAACGTTCTCCACGGCGTCTCCAGACTCTGTCACGTCTGTCACGTGCTCAGTGTGAACCTGCTTTCATCTGTGAAGAGCACAGGGCGCCAGTGGCAAATTCACCAATCTTGTTGTTCTCTGGCAAATGCCAAACGTCCTGCACGGTGTTGGGCTGTAAGCACAACCCCCACCTGTGGACGTCGGGCCCTCATACCACCCTCATGGAGTCTGTTTCTGACCGTTTGAGCAGACACATGCACATTTGTGGCCTGCTGGAGGTCATTTTGCAGGGCTCTGGCAGTGCTCCTCCTGCTCCTCCTTGCACAAAGGCGGAGGTAGCGTTCCTGCTGCTGGGTTGTTGCCCTCCTACGGCCTCCTCCACGTCTCCTGGTGTACTGGCCTGTCTCCTGGTAGCGCCTCCATGCTATGGACACTACGCTGACAGACACAGCAAACCTTCTTGCCACAGCTCACATTGATGTGCCAACCTGGATGAGCTGCACTACCTGAGCCACTTGTGTGGGTTGTAGACTCCGTCTCATGCTACCACTAGAGTGAAAGCACCGCCAGCATTCAAAAGTGACCAAAACATCAGCCAGGAAGCATAGGAACTGAGAAGTGGTCTGTGGTCACCACCTGCAGAACCACTCCTTTATTGGGGGTGTCTTGCTAATTGCCTATAATTTCCACCTGTTGTCTATTCCATTTGCACAACAGCATGTGAAATTTATTGTCAATCAGTGTTGATTCCTTAGTGGGCAGTTTGATTTCACAGAAGTGTGATTGACTTGGAGTTACATTGTGTTGTTTAAGTGTTCCCTTTATTTTTTTGAGCAGTATATATTCAGTATATATTCAGTACCAGTCAAAAGGGTTTTTCAAGGGTTTTTCTTTATTTTGACTACTTTCTACATTGTAGAATAATATTGAAGACATCAAAACTATGAAATAACACATATGGAATCATGTTGTAACTAAAAAAGGGTTAAACAAATCAAAATAATAATTAAGTGTTCCCTTTTAATTTTTTGAGCAGTGTATATAGCCTAGAAACCTGGTTAAACTGTCATTATGACATAATGGATGAATTCTAGAATATACTATTAGCGCCCACCACCGCTAACTAACTAGCCATTTCACATCGGTTACATGAACTCAAACCTGGATCCAGCGACTGTCAGGCCAAGATGTCTGAACTTCTTGACGAGGTCTCTAGGTGTTGGGTTACGGTTGCTACAATAGCTTTCTCTATGAATTTGAGAGTGGTTACACTCGTCCTTCCCCCATCCCTCAGCTGTTTACCAAACCAAGTCTCTGGGCAGCCATTTTGTTGCTGTTTTAAAAAAAAACACACAACCCAGGAATCTGCAGTTCAAACAATAACAAATCTGTCATTCCACCACTGTTTTGGTAATAAGATGATGATGTAACTACAGACATGTAACTACAGACAGACAGACCTATGGATGCAAGGACTGACCAACCATGATATCAACATTATAGTTTTAACCATGTTGAGGCTATACAGTGTTGATTTACATTGTTTCTAAACATTGGAGTAAAAAAAAAAAGCTTATTTGGGGTTCTGATGGGGAACAACAGTTGAACTATGCTCATGAGGCATGTGTTATATTCTTCAAGAATCAATGGCTATAAATAAATAATTTAAAAGTCACAATATGGATGGAGCAATTGCAGATTTCCGCTTTAACACCAAACATCAGTTCAACAACTGCAGAGTTTGTGCCTCTGTATTTAAGACAGTACTTACTAGTGTTAATCAGGGAATGGTTTCCCAAAACCATCTTATGGCTAAGTTCATCGTTAGAACCATTGGATTCCTTAAGATGCGTTTGGGAAACCGGGCCCAGATATCCAGTTTCCTCCTCTTCCTTTTTCAATGTAACAGTCATCTCCCCCTCTTTCACTCCATAAACTGCATCCTCCTCTTCTTTTACTGTAACATCCTCCTCTTTCACTCTGAACGCGTCTTCCTCTTCTTTCACTGTAACGTCTTTCTCTTCTTCTTTCACTGTAACAGCCTCACCCTCTACTTGTTTTTGTATTTCAACAGCCTCTTCTTTCTCCATCCAGCAGACCTCTTCTTTAGCAGCAGGAGAGTAGATTAGTGAACTCATGGTCGGAGATGTTAGCTAGCTAAGCTAATGCTAGCTGACTAATAACAACACCGTAAATATGGAATTAAATCGGATAACTAACTAGACGACAGAAGTGGGTTTAAAACACAGTGGCTAATATACACGAAAGCGTCTAAAGAGCTTTATTGGTTCGGCTATTTTGTCTAGCAAGCTATCGAGGTGGCTGACGAACTGTTGTTGCTGTTGAAAGAAGCGTTCCGTCCACTAGATTATACGTCACACCAACAGCATTACCTTAAATTCCCACACCGCCATCTGCTGACTGGAGTGGGAAACGCAGTTGAGTAAAATGTATATTTTATTTTCAGACAGAAAGTTAAAGGGTAGGAATCAGGGACGTTGCTAGAATATTCATTAACCACTCTAAATAAATCAATATCAGTCAATATATTTTTTCTGTGATTTATTTTTTTCGTCAACCGTTCCATCGCATCTTAAACTTCTTACCAGGCGGCACTAGGACCGGGGAGGATGCTGCTGCACTAGTGACTGATAGACTTTCTTCTGCAAAGATGGAGGACAGAAATACTAGGAGAGAGGGGTACCCCTACACAGAACTGAACTGGATCAAAGATGGCGGACAGAAACACTAGGAGAGAGGGGTACCCCTACACAGAACTGATCTGGATCAAAGATGGCGGACAGAAATACTAGGAGAGAGGGGTACCCCTACACAGAACTGAACTGGATCAAAGATGGAGGACAGAAATACTAGGAGAGAGGGGTACCCCAACACAGAACTGAACTGGATCAAAGATGGCGGACAGAAATACTAGGAGAGAGGGGTACCCCTACACAGAACTGAACTGGATCAAAGATGGCGGACAGAAATACTAGGAGAGAGGGGTACCCCTACACAGAACTGATCTGGATCTAAGATGGCGGACAGAAACACTAGGAGAGAGGGGTACCCCTACACAGAACTGAACTGGATCAAAGATGGCGGACAGAAATACTAGGAGAGAGGGGTACCCCTACACAGAACTGAACTGGATCAAAGATGGAGGACAGAAATACTAGGAGAGAGGGGTACCCCAACACAGAACTGAACTGGATCAAAGATGGCGGACAGAAATACTAGGAGAGAGGGGTACCCCTACACAGAACTGAACTGGATCAAAGATGGAGGACAGAAATACTAGGAGAGAGGGGTACCCCTACACAGAACTGATCTGGATCAAAGATGGAGGACAGAAATACTAGGAGAGAGGGGTACCCCTACACAGAACTGAACTGGATCAAAGATGGTGGACAGAAATACTTGGATGGAAGCAAATGTAAGGGATTATAACGTCATAACGAATCATGCAAAAACATGTACAGTTGACAGGAATGTTAGTTAATGTAGAGACAAACGATTATGCTTTTTTTTTTATCTTAAAGTTAATTTACGAAAATCGCGATTTAGCCAGCTAGCTGACCAGCTAACATTAGCCAGCTAGCTGACTAGCTAACATTAACCGGCTAACTGACTAGCTAACATTAGCCGGCTAGCTGACTAGCTAACATTAGCCGGCTAGCTGACTAGCTAACAATAGCCGGCTAGCTGACTAGCTAACAATAGCCGGCTAGCTGACTAGCTAACAATAGCCGGCTAGCTGACTAGCTAACATTAGCCAGCTAGCTGGGCTAGCTAACATTAACCAGCAAGCTTTATGGGTGTTGTGACATGAGTATGAAATTGTACTTTTGGTTGTTTTAGGGACTCCTGAAACAACCAGCAAACCAGTCTGTCGTTTTGTGAAACAGTGGATGTATAGAATCTAGCCAGCTAAAGAATTTACTACAAATTAAATGTAAAATTTTGTAAGCTTGCCATGCTAATATTTGCCATGCAGATAGATGAAATGACGTAGCTAGCTATGTTCTTGCTTATTGTGCAGTGGATGATTATAATACCTGTATGCCTATGGATGTGTAGCTAGCTATCTAGCCGATCTGTGTATGAACCCAAACGTTTGCTATACATATTAGTTCAGAACCTATGAACCTCAGCTATCATAGCCAGTTGTATCAACTTCAAAACAGCCTGAATGACATTAATGAAGCCTATGGATTGAGTAGAATATAATATCATGTTGTGCCAAGGATGCAAGTCGTATATACATGTAGTTATTACCATGCATGAGATCCCCACATTGTAGCCTGTACATTTAATATATTCACTGATCATGTACTCTACCTTGGCAAATAAAGTTGCAGTTTAGGTATGAATGTCTTTGAGATAATGTTTCAGTCATATCCAATACCAGGAGTATCAAATTCCAGTCTTTGAATGACGCTGTGTCTGCATGTATGTATTACAATTATACACTTCAACAGTGTTTACCAATCTTGGTCCTGGGACATCAATGGTTACACATTGTAACTAATAGACTAGAAACAGGATTTAACTAGTTAATTCATATATACAGAAATATAATGTTAATAAACAGAACACTACACTTCCTATGCATCATGTAAATACTCTAACACTGGTTAATCTCAACATCTAATGCCCTTCATCTGCATTGATCTGATAAACACAGGATAGGTGGAGTATTTCATCAAATTACACTTCATTTCAACCAGTAGAGAATGTGAAACGCTTTATTGAAAAGCTCATTATCCTAGTGTTATAAATACAAGTTTAATCTGTCCTTCAATGCACATCTGTTGTGCATTATAAAAACAGGAAGAAAGAGGTGGTGAGAGAGGTGTAAAAGACAGAAAGGGAAAGAGGTAAGAACATAGGAGCAGGGAAGGCAGCACATGATTAATGAATCACAGTGCTACATAAATATTCTCTCAGTTCATCACAATTACATAATAGTGTCTCTCGTCGGCCCAAAGGTTCTTAAAAGCAGGTGAGGTGGCGATGATGGGACTGGGGGTTGGCCTCCTCTCACATCAAAACATACCTGCAGACGAGAGACAGATGGAGAGAGAGAGCATGTTTAAACCTTGTGTTTTTATTTTTTATTCTAACATTGTTAGTCATCAATCAGGAGGTGAAATGCAAAACTGACCTGGGATCATTAACTCTGGGACTACTGCATCTCTGTCTGTATTTCAATGTAAAGCATCTCTTTAATAATACTTCCTGTATAATATAAACTGACCTGGGATCATTAACTCTGGGACTACTGCATCTATATCTGTATTTCAATGTAAAGCATCTCTTTAATAATACTTCCTGTATAATATAAACTGACCTTGGATCATTAACTCTGGGACTTCTGCATCTCTGTCTGTATTTCAATGTAAAGCATCTCTTTAATAATACTTCCTGTATAATATAAACTGACCTGGGATCATTAACTCTGGGACTACTGCATCTATATCTGTATTTCAATGTAAAGCATCTCTTTAATAATACTTCCTGTATAATATAAACTGACCTGGGATCATTAACTCTGGGACTACTGCATCTATATCTGTATTTCAATGTAAAGCATCTCTTTAATAATACTTCCTGTTGACCTGACCAAGTGACCTCTCAACTCTGATCATGCTGTGCCCTCTATGTAGCCAGTTCAGATGCAGGAGGGGTTCACCGACACAGCTGATATAACCTAGAGGATTTAGGGAGAAGAGGAGAGAGGGATGAAGTGAAGGAGAGAGACTGTTATTGAGAAAATAAGGTAGTTAAAGCGACAGTGTTCAACAGGAATCTGTGTGTGGCCTCACCTGGTGTCCACACCACACTAAGTGGCTGCAGAGTACTTTATGCTGAAAAACGGACCAACAAGGACAAACAATACAGCGTAGTTATAGAAATAATGAAGTGTCTTACTGTTCTCCATGGTTGGCCCTCTTGCCTATTCTTTGATGGTGGAAGGATCCACAGTTATACACCTGAGCCTGTTTACTGCACAACACAATCCATCAATCAGATTGATACATGAGTGTGTAGGTGTGGGTTATAGGGTGTCTAATTGTTCTAATTTTTTTCAATATGGGTGATTTAAAAAAGCCTGTTTTGTTTTTGCACAGACATCACACCCTTACCTAAACAGCACCCTCACATGAGAAGTAGAAATCAAAGGGAGAGAAACTATGAATTGAATAACCGCAGTTGACATAGCTCAGTAAATGGAAGAATACTCTTATTGCAATGTGAATGGCTCTTAAAAGAGCCTTTGGTTGTGCATAGTGTAGTCTAGGGTCCTCGTGTCCATCCTCATGAAGTTATGCAGGACACAGGTAGCCTTCACACACCTGAATTCCTCCAGGAGACAGTCCCAGATGACCCTGGTCACCCAACCTTGCAGTGCCCTACAAGGTAACTAACTGTAGGCAATCGTTTTGAAGGAATCTCCAGTTACAGGGTCTCTGTAGGAATATGGAAGACAATGTAATTATTAGACTGTTACATCACCAGGTCATTGTGAATTACTAAAGTATAATATCCCTGATAACAAATCATGATAACATTGGATTGTTAGATGCATGGGCACACATATGTACATGTGTAGCATGTGACAAAACAGGATCATATCAAGGATGGCATCACAAATGAATACATAAATACCACTTGAAGCTTGATAATGAGTTGATCATTTGAATCAGCTGTGCAGTGTGAAGGCAAAAACAACAATGTGCCCCTCTTTGAGTCCCCAGGACTGAGAACCACTGCTCTTCATTGGGACCTCTTCATATGTAGACTGGCTTTCATAGAGCTCTTTATCTGAGGACAGAAAACCTCACAAGAAACAGACTTCATTATAGTCAAATTACACCACACTGAATATTATGTTACTATTATCTCTGTCCTCACTTCTAGGGACAGGAACTACACAAAAGTACCTGCCCTATCCAGAATAGCCTCCTCTCTCACTGACAGTTGGGGCTGCTATCCTTTCACCCTCCTCCATGGCTGCTAGCTAGCTACCTACAAATGCATTTGGAGTTTGTTTTTTACAGTGATGAATACATCAAGATAGCTAGCTAATATGACGTTAGGTAGCTGGTGATATTTAATTAACTTAGCTAGCTATCTATCTATACAGTATTTGAAGTTGTCTAAATAGCTCATTTAGCAGCTCATTTGAGTTAGCCTGCACTGTAGCTAGTTAGCTAATAATACATCGTTTTTTTTACATTTTCAAAATCTATTTACTTACTTACTTGAATAGGTTCTTTGTGGACAACTGGAAACAGGGCAGCAAAGTTTGTCACATCTGCTGACTGGACGCAGTTGAGTACAATGTATATTGCGTACTTTTTACACCACTGTATTTTTATAACGATCCCTTTCGTCATGCAGCCATTCCTCTGGGTAACCCCGCTGTCTGAAACACTCATCCAGCCATTCCTCTGGGTAACCCCGCTGTCTGAAACACTCATCCAGACATTCCTCTGGGTAACCCCGCTGTCTGAAACACTCATCCAGCCATTCCTCTGGGTAACCCCGCTGTCTGAAACACTCATCCAGCCATTCCTCTGGGTAACCCCGCTGTCTGAAACACTCATCCAGCCATTCCTCTGGGTAACCCCGCTGTCTGAAACACTCATCCAGCCATTCCTCTGGGTAACCCCGCTGTCTGAAACACTCATCCAGCCATTCCTCTGGGTAACCCCGCTGTCTGAAACACTCATCCAGCCATTCCTCTGGGTAACCCCGCTGTCTGAAACACTCATCCAGCCGTTCCTCTGGGTAACCCCGCTGTCTGAAACACTCATCCAGCCATTCCTCTGTGTAACCCCGCTGTCTGAAACCCTCATCCAGCCATTCCTCTGGGTAACCCCGCTGTCTGAAACACTCATCCAGCCATTCCTCTGGGTAACCCCGCTGTCTGAAACACTCATCCAGCCGTTCCTCTGGGTAACCCCGCTGTCTGAAACACTCATCCAGCCATTCCTCTGGGTAACCCCGCTGTCTGAAACACTCATCCAGCCATTCCTCTGGGTAACCCCGCTGTCTGAAACACTCATCCAGCCATTCCTCTGGGTAACCCCGCTGTCTGAAACGCTCATCCAGCCATTCCTCTGGGTAACCCCGCTGTCTGAAACACTCATCCAGCCATTCCTCTGGGTAACCCCGCTGTCTGAAACACTCATCCAGCCATTCCTCTGGGTAACCCCGCTGTCTGAAACACTCATCCAGCCATTCCTCTGGGTAACCCCGCTGTCTGAAACACTCATCCAGCCATTCCTCTGGGTAACCCCGCTGTCTGAAACACTCATCCAGCCATTCCTCTGGGTAACCCCGCTGTCTGAAACACTCATCCAGCCATTCCTCTGGGTAACCCCGCTGTCTGAAACACTCATCCAGCCATTCCTCTGGGTAACCCCGCTGTCTGAAACACTCATCCAGCCATTCCTCTGGGTAACCCCGCTGTCTGAAACACTCATCCAGCCATTCCTCTGGGTAACCCCGCTGTCTGAAACACTCATCCAGCCATTCCTCTGGGTAACCCCGCTGTCTGAAACACTCATCCAGCCGTTCCTCTGGGTAACCCCGCTGTCTGAAACACTCAGCTTGACAGTCAGCTTGTTTGTCATAGTCACTCTGTGTACTACAAATGCTGTGAATGTGACTGTATTGGCTGATGGGGAGGATCTCTTTTAGGGGTGTAGGGTGGAAGCTGACTCCGCGTAACAGGGAAGTCCTGTCCATCGGCTTCCTGTATAGGTCTGTGCTAAAACCACCCCCCTCCCTATTAATCAAAATGTCCAGACAACTTGCTTTATGTACATGGAAGGTGAGGGTGAATTTCAGATGTTCACTGCTTGTATTGATGAAGGAGTGGAATCGATGAAGTTCCTCTGCTGTCCCGTGGAATAGATGGAACACGTCATCAATGAAGACTTTTTCAGAGCCTGATGAGGTGCTAGAATGGATTGTTAGGGCTGACAATCACATTCTTCTCAAACAACCCCACATACAGATTGGCATAATTAGATGCTATTTTTTAAACTACAATGACCATAATGCACTGCATGCCTACTTGTCTTGTCTGTGTTACTTTTACACCTGCTTTGTAAAAGAGACAGAATAATGCACAATGGTCAATGCTATCTGGGATCCTTGGGACATCCCTACCCTAAACCCTGACCTTAACCCCTACCTAAACCATTTTAAATGTCAACTTTAATGGGCTAGGGACACCCCAAGGATGTATCTCTACCTGAAAATACATGATCTAAATGATTGATTGTTGGTATTCAGCAGTCATAAAGCCTTATTTACTTTAATGAACTACTAAAATTGTGTTTTTTGTCAGACAGCATAGACAGCAGCTCTACACTTTATTGACTGACTGATCCATTCATCCTTCCATCCCTCCTCAGCCTTCCTCTCCTCTGAAGACCCAGTGAGGGTGGAGCTCAGTCAGAGAGCTGTTGAGGGACTGGTTAGGAAGAACACTTCTACAGCCAGAGAGGTGAGAGGTCACACATGGTTTAGATGGTAAATATTTATGTCCCCTTAGTGGTTCATCACGTCAGCAAAAGGTAATATGTTCCATCATCTATGTTCATTTACATTAGTGCAAATTGTCCACTGATATTGGTGTAATTTCTCACCCCTTTTGGCTGTATGAAAGTTAATTTCCCCTCAGACACACACATATGTTCTTTGTTATTACCCGAGCCACTGCCTGTTCAGCCTGCTATCATCCAGAAGGCGAGGTCAGGACAGGTGCATCAAAGCTGGGACCGAAAGACTGAAAAACAGCTTCTATCTCAAGGCCATCAGACTGTTAAACAGCACAAAGAGACTGCAGCCTACATATAGACTTGACATCATTGGCCACTTTAATAAATGGAACACTAGTCACTTTAATAATGTTTACATATCATTTCTCATCTCATATGTATAAACTGTATCTCAGTCTATGCTGCTCTGACATTGTTATTCCATATATTTATATATTCCTAATTCCATTCCTTACCTTAGATTTGTGTGCATTAGGTATTTGTTGTGAAATTGTTAGATATTAATTGTTAGATATTGTTGCGTGGGAACTAGAAGGACAAGCATTTCACTACACCTGCAATAACATCTGCTGAACACCTGTATGTGACCAACAACATTTGATTTGATTTATGAAGGTAATTTGTGTCAAATGTATTTTTCCCCTCATTCACCCCATCTCTTTACATTGCTTATGCATATTCAGTGGCCTGACTGTGTCCAGACTGTCAAATGCCCATCCTGGTAGATCTGAACCCTAATGCAGCTTGGAGTGATCAGATGACAGAAATCACATTTAGGTACCAGGTGTAACTGAGGCCATAGATGCTCCATATCCATGACTTTGAGTGTTTTATATAATATGACTAAATGTGTTTCTGTGTTGCAGGGGCAGTCAAGAAATGGAACGGCAAGGCCACAGAACATGACATAAGCAGAGCTGTGGGAGACCACCTCAAGCCCCTGGTAGAGCCGGGGGTGGTGTTTACCACTCCACCACGCCTTCAGCAGGCTGGAAAAGAGATCGTTTTTCATGCTAAGAGGGACCAAGAGTCTATTGATTGTTCATTGGGTTCATTTGTTCAAATCAAATCAAGCTTTGTATACAGCACATTTCAGACAGGATACAACACAATGAAAAAGAATATTTAGTACACAAACATGAGGATAAAAAAACAAGACTGACAACTGAAAGACTAATGAGGACCTTAAGGAAATGCCATTGATTAAACAATTTATTGAATGCAATATCCAACCCCAAAATATAAGGGGTTCTGAAAGACACAGTGTCCACTGAAAGTTGACTAGTAACAACAACTGGGACCTAAAAGACACCCACCATGAGACCCACTAAATCTGCCCAAGAAGAGGCAAACAAAAGAAAAACCCATACCAAACTTAAAGACAGGAAGCAAACCAAAAAGGTGGAACAACTAAAGGTGTTGACTCTCCACATGTATCAAGACAACTGGAGCACTGGGCCAGACACTCTTAAATAGAACCTGGACCAGCTCAGGTGAAACACCTTCCCACTAACGAGATGGACAAGCCAGCACAGGTGTAACACATACTGACTAACGAGGTGACACCAATCAGTTCGCTGAGACACATTTCAGTTGAATGCATTCAGTTGTACAATCAATCAATCAAATACATTTATAAAGCCCTTCTTACATCAGCTGATATCTTAAAGTGCTGTACAGAAACCCAGCCTAAAACCCCAAACAGAAAGCAATGCAGGTGTAGAAGCACGGTGGCTAGGAAAAACTCCCTAGAAAGACCAGAACCTAGGAAGAAACCTAGAGAGGAACCAGGCTATGAGGGGTGGCCAGTCCTCTTCTGGCTGTGCCGGGTGGAGATTATAACAGAACATGGCCAAGATGTTCAAATGTTCATAGATGACCAGCATGGTCAAATAATAATAATCACAGTGGTTGTCGAGGGTGCAACAGGTCAGCACCTCATGATTAAATGTCAGTTGGCTTTTCATAGCCAATCATTCAGAGTATCTCTACAACTTCCATTTCACATAATCATCTACAAAGCTTCACCATCTACAATATAAACATGGTGTCTACTGGCTGTCAACAAGTAAAAACAAGAAAAAACACGTATTTCTAAATAATAACATACAATCAACAAATAAAAACAAGAAAACAAAATAATAATTCTTTATTATACGTATCATTTTTTAATCATTTTTCTTTCTATAGAATCCTAAAACTCACTAGCTTCTAGAACTCTCGTCTTCCTAAAACTCACTAGCTTCTAGAACTCTCGTCTTCCTAAAACTCACTAGCTTCTAGAACTCTCGTCTTCCTAAAACTCACCAGCTTGTAGAACTCTCCTCCCCTTGGAACGAGCCCAAACAAAACTAATCTCCAATACAGGAAAAACATGCAGTCAAAATAAATTGTGATCCATGGCAACGCACTGGCTAAACACAAAACACAAAACTTTTTAACTGCCCACCCTTGAGACAATCAGCAACCAAGTTGTCCTCACTACAGACATGTCTGATTTCAAGAGGAAACTCCTGCAATATCCGTAGTAACTTTCCACCTCACTGCGGAGCTTCTCTCTCTTTTCAGGGTTCACTAGATAGGCATGTTGTTGGATCGGGGCCCAGTCTCCAATGTCATGCTCTAGTACATTTGGGTTGGCACATCTGAGAATGAACCCTGATATTCTAAAAGCAGGGCAACAATGTCAATATAATTGTACCAAAAATTGTCAGTTGGTTACATGAAGAATTATCATTACTAAATGTTACATGAATTGTACATAATTCATTAATTCATAAATGAATTCACATTCATTTACATGAAATGTAAATATGAAATGTTTGATTGCATGTCTTATTTTCAAAGTCTTTTCAATTACATTTTGCTAGGTGGGATATCCCCAATGTCAAAACACAGTTTTAACGTGTCCAAATCAATAACCAATATGCAGAAACAGTTTGTGATATATCACTGATATCGATTAGGGGGGGGAAATCCGGTTGTACGTGCTGTTGAAACTAACACAACTAAAACAAGGGAATGGGAGATATATTTCACCTCACTGGTTAGAGGACAACCTGCAGAAGACTACATTTTGGAGTGATGCATTTAAATGTAGGGGTCGCTAAACAAAGGAACACAACACTTATTTGTCATAACTCATCGATATCATGTTGAAATCATTTGTGTGACAGAAGGGAGATGAGGTTGGACGTCCTGTTAAAACTAACAGCTCAAAAAAACACACGGAATCTGGGAATAATGTGTACATCCCTGGTTAGAGGACAATTTGTAGAAAACAGCTCGCTACATTTTTAAGTGTTGCATTTTGATTCCAGTGGGTCACCAACGTAGTAAATATAACACCTCTTTTTTTGTTAGTCACTTTTTGTTAAATCTCATAAATAGTAACTCTTCCATTTCAGAGCCTGGATTTTCCCCCCTGAGGCTAATGTCCATATCATGATGAAATCAATTGAACAGGGGACAAACGTTTAGGTTTCTACATTGTGACATCATTAAAATACTCCTACTACAATGTTAAAACATTCTACATTGTGACATTAATATCATGAAACAACTCCTTCATGTATGTACTTCTATCAGATTATCTCTAGTCACAGCTAAAAGATTTCTCTCCTGTGTGTATTCTCTGGTGCACTGTCAGATCTGTAGATTTTACAAAACTCTTTCTACATTGAGTACAACTATAAGGTTTCTCTCCTGTGTGTATTCTCTGGTGTCGTGTCAGATGGCCAGATTGAACAAAACTCTTCCCACATTGACCACAGCTATAAGATTTCTCTCCTGTGTGTGTTCTCTGGTGTGATACCAGATCTCCAGATCGACCAAAACTCATCCCACATTGAACACAGCTATAAGATTTCTCACCTGTGTGTGTTCTCTGGTGTGATATCAGGCTGTTTGATTGAGTAAAACTCTTCCCACATTGAACACAGCTATAAGATTTCTCTCCTGTGTGTATTCTCTGGTGTGAAACCAGATGGCCAGACTGACCAAACCTCTTCCCACATTGACCACAGCTATAAGATTTCTCTCCTGTCTTGATTCTCTGATGAATTTTAATGCCTGATGAGGTGAATCTCTTCCCACAGTCAGAGCAGCAGTTAGTTCTCTTCCCTGTGGATCTCTGCTGGAGTTTATTGAGGTGTTCTGATCTGGAGAGACTCTTCTCTGCCTCGTCAGCATCATGAGGTTGTTGAGGCTCCCCAGAGGATCCACGATAGTCACGTATCTCTCCTGTGTGAACAACAAAGTCAGACAGATGATTAAAAGGCCCACAACAGCAGAAATCCACTGTAAAAGGTGATGCCAACAGCGTAGCCATGATGTTGGACAACAATTGACGTCTGTCATGAATGTTAAAATTATTTGACAATTGTCTTAAAATGAGCAAGAATAGTCTTATTTTGTCTTGTTTTCACATTAGTAGTAACATAGATGATTGTAGGCTAGAAATAAGTTATTCATGTTGTTGAAACTCTAAGCAGTGTGCCAGACGACTTTTGGTCTCCAATATAGGCCCCTTTCTGTGTTTGCTAAAATTGCAGCACAAGGGCAATTTGATTGCAGAAACTCCTCCCTGCTAATGAAGAAACCGATAGTTATGGATGTAGTATATCTGTCAGGAGCAAAAATGGTGAGCAAAGATTTTAGTTTTTCACAATGTATTCTGAATGTGAATGGGGGAAACTCGGGGGAGTAACCTCCATTTCCAGGTTGATGATGAGTTCATTTCACACTACTTTGGATTATAATTGTAAGGCTCGTTTGAATGTAATGTTTAATATAATATTTGCTACAGTATTATGAATTGTGTGTAATTATTAAAGAACCGTGTTAATGACAGTATCCATTTGGGTGTTGTCAATAAAGTTAAGATTTTATTTTTTATTTAACCAGGTAGGCCAGTCGAGAACAAGTTCTCATTTATAACTGTGACCTGGCCAAGACAAAGCAAAGCACTGCGACGAAAAAACAACAGAGTTACACGTGGGATAAACAAAAGTACAGTCAATAACACAATAGAAAAATCTGGAGTACGGAGAAAAAGCAATAAATAGGCCATAGTAGCGAAGTAATTACAATTTAACCTCTCTAGGGTCGGCGGGACGAAATCGTCCCACCTACTCAACAGCCAGTTGAATCCCGTGGCGCGTTATTCAAATACCTTAGAAATGCTATTACTTCAATTTCTCAAACATATGACTATTTTACACCATTTTAAAGACAAGACTCTCGTTAATCTAACCACACTGTCCGATTTCAAAAAGGCTTTACAACGAAAGCAAAACATTAGATTATGTCAGCAGAGTACCCAGCCAGAAATAATCAGACACCCATTTTCAAGCTAGCATATAATGTCACATAAACCCAAACCACAGCTAAATGCAGCACTAACCTTTGATGATCTTCATCAGATGACAACCCTAGGACATTATGTTATACAATACATGCATGTTTTGTTCAATCAAGTTCATATTTATATCAAAAAACAGCTTTTTACATTAGCATGTGACGTTCAGAACTAGCAAACTTCTGGTGAATTTACTAAATTACTCACAAAAAAACATAACAATTATTTTAAGAATTATAGATATGCACTCGCTATGTCCGATTTTAAAATAGCTTTTCGGTGAAAGCACATTTTGCAATATTCTCAGTAGATAGCCCGGCATCACAGGGCTAGCTATTTAGACACCCACCAAGTTTAGCACTCACCAAAATCAGATTTACTATAAGAAAAATGTTATTACCTTTGCTGTTCTTCGTCAGAATGCACTCCCAGGGCTTCTACTTCAATAACAAATGTTGGTTTGGTTCAAAATAATCCATAGTTATGTCCAAATATCCTCTGTTTTGTTCATGCGTTCAAGACACTATCCGAATGGTAAAGAAGGGTGACGCGCACGACGCATTTCGTGACAAAAAAATTCAAAATATTCCATTACCGTACTTCGAAGCATGTCAACCGCTGTTTAAAATCAATTTATGCCATTTTTCTCGTAAAAAAGTGATAATATTCCAACCGGGAAAGCGTGTTTAGGTTCAAAGACGAAAGAAAATAAAACATGGGGTCGCCTCGTGCACACGCCTCAGTCAGATTGTCCTCTGATAGAGCCAAAAGCGCTAATGTTTTTCAGCCAGTGGCTGGAATTACATCATTCAGCTTTTTCCCGCCTTCTGAGAGCCTATGGGAGCTGTAGGAAGTGTCACGTCACAGCAAAGATCCTCAGTCTTCAATAAACAGAGTCAAGAAGCTCAAGGAATGGTCAGACAGGCCACTTCCTGTACAGAATCTTCTCAGGTTTTTGCCTGCCATATGTGTTCTGTTATACTCACAGACACCATTCAAACAGTTTTAGAAACTTTAGGGTGTTTTCTATCCAAAGCCAATAATTATATGCATATTCTAGTTTCTGGGCAGTAGTAATAACCAGATTAAATCGGGTACGTTTTTTATCCGGCCGTGTAAATACTGCCCCCTACCCCCAACAGGTTAACAAATGAACACTGAAGTGATGGATGTGCAGATGATGATGTGCAAGTAGAAATACTGATGTGCAAAAGAGCAGAAAAAGTAAATAAAAACATGGGGATGAGGTAGGCAGTTTGATGGGCTATTTACAGATGGGCTGTGTACAGCTGCAGCGATCGGTTAGCTGCTCAGATAGCTGATGCTTAAAGTTAGTGAGGGAGATATAAGTCTCCAACTTTAGCGATTTTTGCAATTCGTTCCAGTCATTGGCAGCAGAGAACTGGAAGCAAATGCGGCCAAAGGAGGTGTTAGCTTTGGGGACGACCAGTGAGATATACCTTCTGGAGCGCGTGCTACGGGTGGGTGTTGCTATGGTGACCAGTGAGCTGAGTTAAGGCGGCCTAGCAAAGTCTTATAGATGACCTGGAGCCAGTGGGTTTGGCGATGAATATGTAGCGAGGGCCAGCCGACGAGAGCATACAGGTCCCAGTGGTGGGTGGTATATGGGGCTTTGGTGACAAAACGGATGGCACTGTGATAGACTGCATCCAGTTTGCTGAGTAGAGTGTTGGAGGCTATTTTGAAAATGACATCGCCAAAGTCAAGGATCGGTAGGATAGTCAGTTTTACGAGGGTATGTTTGGCAGCGTAAGTGAAAGAGGCTTTGTTGCGAAATAGGAAGCCGATTCTAGATTAAATTTTGGATTGGAAATGCTTAATATTAGCCTGGAAGGAGAGTTTACAGTCTAGCAAGACACCTAGGTATTTATAGTTGTCCACATATTCTAAGTCAGAAACGTCCAGAGTAGTGATGCTGGACGGGCGGGTGCGGGCAGCGATCGGTTGAAGAGCATACATTTAGTTCTACTAGCGTTTAAGAGCAGTTGGAGGCCATGGAAGGAGTGTTGTACGGCATTGAAGCTCGTTTAGAGGTTTGCAAACACAGTGTCCAAAGAAGGGCCAGATGTAAACAGAATGGCGTCTTCTGCGTAGAGGTGGATCAAAGAATCACCTGCAGCAAGAGCAACATCGTTGGTATATACAGAGAAAAGAGTCGGTCTGAGAATTGAACCCTGTGGTACTCCCATAGAGACTGCCAGAGGTCCGGACAACAGGCCCTCCGATTTGACACACTGAACTCTGTCTGAGAAGTAGTTGGTGAACCAGGCGAGTCAGTCATTTGAGAAACCAAGGCTATTGAGTCTGCCGATAAGAATACGGTGATTGACAGAGTCGAAAGCCTTGGCCAGGTTGATGAAGACGGCTGCACAGTACTGTCTTTTATCGATGGCGGTTATGATATCGTTTAGTACCTTGAGCGTGGCTGAGGTGCACCTGTGACCAGCTCGGAAACTGGATTGCACAGCGGAGAAGGTACGGTGGGATTCAAAATGGTCAGTGTTCTGTTTGTTAACTTGACTTTCGAAGACTTTAGAAAGGCAGGGCAGGATGGATACAGGTCAGTAACAGTTTGGGTCTAGAGTGTCACCCCCTTTGAAGAGGGGGATGACCACGGAAGCGTTCCAATCTTTAGGAATCTCGGACGATACGAAAGAGAGGTTGAACAGACTAGTAATAGGGGTTGCCACAATGGCGGTGGATAATTTTTGAAAGAGAGGGTCCAGATTGTCAAGCCCAGCTGATTTGTACGGGTCCAAGTTTTGCAACTCTTTCAGAACATCAGCTATCTGAATTTGGGTGAAGGAGAAGCTGGGGAGGCTTGGGGAAGTAACTGCGGGGGGTGGGGAGCTGTTAGTGCAGTACGCCACAGGATGTTTTTGTGCTGGTCGAGGGCAGTCAGGTCTGGAGTGAACCAAGGGCTATATCTGTTCTTAGTTCTACATTTTTTGAAAGGGGCATGCTTATTTAAGGTGGTGAGGAAATTATAATTAAAGAACAAGCAGGCATCCTCTACTGATGGGATGAGGTCAATATCCTTCCAGGAGACCAGGGCCAGGTTGATTAGAAACGCCTGCTTGCAGAAGTGTTTTAGGGAGCGTTTGACAGTGATGAGGGGTGGTCGTTTGACCGCGGACCCATAACGGATGCAGGCAATGAGGCATTGATCACTGAGATACTGATTGAAAACAGCAGAGGTGTATTTGGAGGGCAAGTTGGTCAGGATAATATCTATGAGGCTGCCCATGTTTACGGATTTAGGGTTGTACCTGGTAGGTTCTTTGATAATCTGTGTGAGATTGAGGGCATCTAGCTTGGATTGTAGGATGGCCGGGGTGTTAAGGATATCCCAGTTTAGGTCACCTAACAGAACGAACTCTGAAGATAGATGGGGGCAATCAATTCACATATGGTGTCCAGGGTACAGCTGGGAGCTGAGGGGGGGGTCTGTAACAGGCGGCAACAGTGAGACTTATTTCTGGAGAGATTAATTTTTTTAATTAGAAGCTCGAACTGTTTGGGCATAGACCTGGAAAGTATGATAGAACTCTGCAGGCCATCTCTGCAGTAGATTGCAACTCCTCCCCCTTTGGCAGTTCTATCTTCACGGAAAATGTTGTAGCTGGGGATGGAAATTTCAGAATTTTTGGTGGCTTTCCAAAGCCAGGATTCAGACACGGCAAAGACATCAAGGTTGGCGGAGTGTGCTAAAGCAGTGAGTAAAACAAACTTAGGGAGGAGGCTCTGATGTTAACATGCATGAAAACAAGGCTTCTACGGTTACAGAAGTCAACAAATGAGAGCGCCTGGGGACACACAGGGCCTGGGTTAACCTCTACATCACCCGAGGAACAGAGGAGTAGGATGAGGGTACGGCTAAAGGCTATCTGAACTGGTCGTCTAATGCGTTGTGAACAGAGAATAAAAGGAGCAGAATTCTGGGCGTGGTAGGATAGATTCAAGGCATAATGTACAGACAGGGGTATGGTAGGGTGCGGGTACAGTGGAGAAAACCTAGGCGTTGAGTGATGATAAGAGAGGTTGCATCTCTGGAGGCACCAGTTATGCTAGGTGAGGTCACCGCATGTGTGGGAGGTGGGACAAAAGAGTTCTCCGAGGCATGTTGAGTGGGACTAGGGGCTCCGCAGTAAAATAAAACAACAGTATACAAGGCATTTTGACATTAGAGAGACAAAGCGAGGCATAAAGCAATCACAGGTGTTGATTGGGAGAGCTAGCTAAGACAACAACGGGTAAGACAACAGTTAATCAGCTAAGACAACAACAACAGGTAAAATGGCGATGAATGGGCAGAGAGAGTCAGTTAACTACACACAGGGCCTGAGTTTGAGGCTGGGGCTGACAGATAATTAATCACGGAACTCCGTTTTGTTTAACAGTACAGCAGGCATCAGCTATGTAGCCAAGTGATCATAGGGTCCAGTGAACAGCAATATATGAACCAGGGAAGCCTTTAGGTAGTCGTTACTACGCTAGCCGGGAGACGCGCCTGGCTTGAGGCTAACTGGTGCTAGCTTCGGGACAAGGGCGTCACCGACGTCTGGCAAAGGCCGGTTGAGGGACATCTGACGGAATTGCGTTGGCAGACCAGTCGTGATGGATCGGTGGTGCTCCGTGTCGACAAAGGGTCCAGGCCAATTGGCAAAAGAGGTATTGTAGCTGGAGTAATTTTGTTTGCTAGCCGGGAGATGCACCTGGCTTGATGCTAACTGGTGCTAGCTTCGGGACAAGGGTGTTAGCCACTATAGCCACTCCGGTGCAAAGGTCCAGAGCTTACGGCAGGAATCCGGTGATGTAGTGGCTTCTAGTTGTGTTAGTGAAGAGTCCAGGAGGCATCAGCTGTGTAGCCGAGTGATCATAGAGTCCACTGAGCAGGCCGGGAGATGGGCTGGGCCACTTGGTAGCTGCTAGCTAGCTGCGATTATCCGGTGTAATGGTCCGCTAGCAGTGGCTAACAATGACTAAATAGCTAGTAGCTAATTAGCTGGTTAGCTTCTGATGGCTAGCTGCTGATGGAGGTTCGAGCTGTAAGGTCTAAAAAAATAGCAGATCCGTATCACATTGGGTGAGGCGGGTTGCCAGAAGGAATATTTAATTTAAAAATGGAAAAAGAGATTGAAATATATTGCAATATACATTTGAAGTCGGAAGTTTTCATAAACCTTAGCCAAATACATTTAAACTACATCTTTCACAATTCCTGAAATGTAATCCAAGTAAATATTCCCTGTCTTAGCTCAGTTAGGTTCACCACTTTATTTTAAGAATGTGTAATGTCAGAATAATAGTAGAGAATTATTTATTTCAGGTTTTATTTCTTTCATCACATTCCCAGTGGGTGAGAAGTAGGAAATACATTCAATTAGTATTTGGTAGCATTGCCTTTAAATTGTTTAACTTGGGTCAAACGTTTTGGGTAGCCTTCCACAAGTTTGGCGAATTTTGGCCCATTCCTCCTGACAGAGCTGGTGTAACTGAGTCAGGTTTGTAGGCCTCCTTGCTCGCACACGCTTTTTAATTCTGGCCACACATTTTCTATAGGATTGAGGTCAGGCTTTTGTGATGGCCATTCCAATACCTTGACTTTGTTGTCCTTAAGCCATTTTGCCTCAACTTTGGAAGTATGCTTGGGGTCATTGTCCATCTGGATGAATCATTTTCGACCAAGATTTAACTTCCTGACTGATGTCTTGAGATGTTGCTTCAATATATCCACATGATTTTCCTCCCTCATGATGCCATCTATTTTGTGAAGTGCACCAGTCCCTCCTGCAGCAAAGCACCCCCACAAAATTGTTATACATTTTGTCAACGTTTATGAGTTCTTCTGTAAATTAATGTGCCCATTCACCGGTAGTTATGGGGAGAAAACATTTTCTGAACGTCATGCGCCAATGTAAAAATTGGGTTTTTGGATATACATAGGAACTTGATCGAACAAAAAATGCATGTATTGTCTAACATGATGTCCTAGGAGTGTCATCTGATGAAGATTGTCAAAGGTTAGTGCTTAATTTTAGCTGTATATCTGGTTTTGTGATGGCTATCCGTGCTTGGAAAATGGCATTTTTTTTGCTAAGGTGCTATCCTACAATAATCTAATGTTTTGCTTTCACCGTAAAGCCTTTTTGAAATCGGACAATGTGGTTGGATTAACGAGCAGAGTATCTTTAAAATGCCGTATAATACTTGAATTTAAATTTAGAGAAAAAAATGTGGGGAATTTCGCGCCGTGCTATCTCACTGGTTGTTGTCCAACCAATCCCGTTAACCTCTCTAGGGTATGTGGGAGGAAATCGTCCCACCTACTCAACAGCCAGTGGAATCCCGTGGCGCGTTATTCAAATACCTTAGAAATGCTATTACTTCAATTTCTCAAACATATGACTATTTTACACCAATTTAAAGACAAGACTCTCGTTAATCTAACCACACTGTCCGATTTCAAAAAGGCTTTACAACGAAAGCAAAACATTAGATTATGTCAGCAGAGTACTCAGCCAGAAATAATCAGACACCCATTTTTCAAGCTAGCATATAATGTCACATAAACCCAAACCACAGCTAAATGCGGCACTAACCTTTGATGATCTTCATCAGATGACACACCTAGGACATTATGTTATACAATACATGCATGTTTTGTTCAATCAAGTTCATATTTATATCAAAAAACAGCTTTTTACATTAGCATGTGACGTTCAGAACTAGCATACCCACCGCAAACTTCCGGTGAATTTACTAAATTACTCACGATAAACGTTCACAAAAAACATAACAATTATTTTAAGAATTATAGATACAGAACTCAATTAATATCCTCTGTTTTGTTCGTGCGTTCAAGACACTATCCGAAGGGTGACGAAGGGTGACGCGCCCGACGCGTTTCGTGACAAAAAAATGTCAAAATATTCCATTACCGTACTTCGAAGCATGTCAACCGCTGTTTAAAATCAATTTTTATGCAATTTTTCTCGTAAAAAAGCGATAATATTCCGACCGGGAGTCGTTGTTTTCGTTCAAAGACGAAAGAATAAAAACATGGGGTCGCCTTGTGCACGCGCCTCCAGTCTCTGTTCTCTGATCGACCACTATCAAAATGCGCTAATGTTTTTCAGCCAGGGCCTGCAAAGCCACCATTCAGCTTTTTGCCGCCTTCTGAGAGCCTATGGGAGCGTTAGAAAATGTCACGTTATGCCAGAGATCCCCTGTTTTGGTTAGAGATGATCAAGAAGGCCAAGAAATAGTCAGAGAGAGCGCTTCCTGTAAGGAATCTTCTCAGGTTTTGGCCTGCCAAATGAGTTCTGTTATACTCACAGACACCATTCAAACAGTTTTAGAAACTTTAGGGTGTTTTCTATCTATACGTTTTTTTATCCGGCCGTGAAAATACTGCCCCCTATCCCCAACAGGTTAAGCACCAGCTGTCAGAGCAGCTCACAGATCACTGCACCTGTACATAGCCCATCTATAATTTAGCCCAAACAACTACCGCTTCCCCTACTTTATTAATTTATTTATTTTGCTCCTTTGCACCCCATTATTTCTATTTCTACTTTGCACTTTCTTCCACTACAAATCTACCATTCCAGTGTTTTACTTGCTATATTGTATTTACTTCACCACCATGGCCTTTTTTGCCTTACCTCCCTATTCTCACCTCATTTGCTCACATTGTATATAGACTTCTTTTTCTACTGTATGTTTGTTTTACTCCATGTGTAACTCTGTGTTGTTGTATGTTGTCGAACTGCTTTGCTTTATCTTGGCCAGGTCGCAATTGTAAATGAGAACTTGTTCTCAACTTGCCTACCTGGTTAAAATAAAGGACTTGTTCTCAACTAGCCTACCTGGTTAAATAAATGACTTGTTCTCAACTGGCCTACCTGGTTAAATAAAGGACTTGTTCTCAACTAGCCAACCTGGTTAATTAAAGGACTTGTTCTCAACTAGCCTACCTGGTTAAATAAAAGGTGAAATAAATATAAAGTCTCATCAGAGTAGGAGCTCTGACCTAGGAACAGATCCCACCTGTCCATCTAAAACTGATCTGAGACCTGCCTTCCTACTGAGACGCTTGATAAGAGTAGGAGCGCTGACCTAGGAACAGATCCCACCTGTCCATCTAAAACTGATCCGAGACCAGCCTTCCTAGTGAGACGCTTGATAAGAGTAGGAGCTCTGACCTAGGAACAGATCCCACCTATATATCTAAAACTGATCTGAGACCAGCCTTCCTACTGAGACGCTTGATAAATACAGCCTTCGAATGGGATTCCTTCTTCTACATGTCAGATGTTCTACAATGATAGATTTATGTCTGGATGAACGGCCGTGTTTGAGAGCATCAAAACTGATGTATCATGGGTAAATTGCGACTGACTGATGTACAAATAATATCAAGCAGTTATACACACGATGCAAGGTGATCAGTCAGTTGACTCAACTTTAAAAAATAAAAAAGTCGGCCGCCATGTCGAACGAACCCAACGTTAATCAACACAGTATGGACCCAACAGACCCATCAGAACAGGGTTTCCTGACCCTCTACTCAGGGACCAGAACCAAATGTTAATCAACACAGTATGGACCCAACAGACTGGTTAAATAAAGGTGAAATAAAAAATAAATAAAATAAAAGATCAATGTTCCTGTTTTATTAGATAGTACTCACTGTATTAACTGGTGTTAATCAGATCAATGTCCCTGTTTTATTAGATAGTACTCACTGTATTTACTGGTGTTAATCAGATCAATGCCCCTGTTTTATAAGATAGTACTCACTGTATTTACTGGTGTTAATCAGATCAATGTCCCTGTTTTATAAGATAGTACTCACTGTATTTACTGGTGTTAATCAGATCAATGTCCCTGTTTTATAAGATAGTACTCACTGTATTTACTGGTGTTAATCAGTTCTCCAGTCTTCTCTTCTTCGTCCTCCTCTAATGTGACAGTAATCTCCCACACTTCATACTTCATTCCAAAAACGTCTTCATCTTCTTTCACTTCATCCTCCACTCCAAAAACGGCATCTTCCTCCTTTTCTTTCACAGTAACATCCTCCTCCTCTTTCACTCTGAACGCGTCTTCCTCTTCTTTCACTGTAACGTCTTTCTCTTCTTCTTTCACGGTAACAGCCTCACCATCTACTTGTTTTTGTATTGAAACAGCCTCCTCTTCCTCCTCCTCTTTCACCAGAACTTCTTTCTCCGTCCAGCAGACCTCCTCTTCTTTAGCAGGAGGAGAGTAGCTTAGTGAGCGCATGGTCGGGGATGTTAGCTAGCTAGGCTAATGTTAGCTAGTTAGCATTAGCGACTAGACTAGTGCTAACTTAACCTTAATCACGACAACGTTCAGCCCCAGAGCTTCTTTCTCCGTCCAGCAGACCTCATCTTTAGCAGGAGGAGAGTAGTTTAGTGAACTCATGGTCGGGGATAATAGCTAGTTAGCATTAGCGACTAGTGCTAACTTAACCAGCCAGCTAGTTGACTTACAACGTAAATATGAAATTAAATGGGGTAGCTAGTTGTTTCCACATAACTACGTTTAAAGTATAGTGGCAAATACAACACGAATTTGTCTAAAGAACTTGAATGTTCAGACTTTGTCGGCTGGCGAGCTACCGAGGTGGCTGCAGTTGTTGAAGAAGCGTTCCGTCCACTAGATTATACGTCACACTAGAAACATCGCCTGAAAGACACATATCGCCATCTGCTGTCTGGAGGGAGGAAACGCAGTTGAGGAGGGAAAACTATTTTTATTCTTCATTGAATTATAATATTATAAAGCAGTTAAGGGAAACGTTTTTTTCTCTCTATTAAATATTAATATTATATCAACACGTACAAAGAGTAACAAGTGTTGTTTGATTAATTCAGATTTTTTATGAAAATTTAAAACAAACTTAACCTCTACTTCACATCTGTATTTCTGATTAAGAAGCAAATGATTATATATCAAAATAAGCACCTAGTTATTGATACCCTTGATAAAGATGAGCAAAAATTACTGTATGAAATAAATAAATTAACTTTACCAGGATATTTTAGCCCAAAACCTGGTTATCTCTCTGCTAGGAGGCTGAAACTTGGCCATAAGTGGATCTTCCAGCAAGACACATCAACATCCATGAAGAAATGGTTAATTGGGCACAAAAGCAACATTTTCAATGGCTTTCTCAGACTTCGGACTTGAACTCCATTGAAAACATGTGGTTTGAATTGAACAGGGCAGTACATAAGCGCAGACTAAATCAATCAAGGACCTGGAGAGATTCTGTATGTGTTCTCTAAACTCATAAAACATTTCAGTGTCATTATCCTCCCAAGGGGAGAGTGCTGGAGAATTAAAAACATGGGTGGCAATAATTCAGACCCCTACATTTTGAGAATTACATGTTAAACTAAATCTCTTTCTCTGAGCAATTGTATTAGTATAAAATGATATAATTTCCCTTTATTTTGGTGACACAATACATCATATAGATGTATATAATGAATAGACTAGGTCTATACTGCTCCTACATGTTGTAACAATACATCATGTAGATGTATATAATGAACAGACTAGGTCTATACTGCTCCTACATGGTGTAACAATACATCATGTAGATGTATATAATGAACAGACTAGGTCTATACTGCTCCTACATGGTGTAACAATACATCATGTAGATGTATATAATGAACAGACTAGGTCTATACTGCTCCTACATGGTGTAACAATACATCATGTAGATGTATATAATGAACAGACTAGGTCTATACTGCTCCTACATGGTGTAACAATACATCATGTAGATATATACTACTGTTCAAAAGTTTGGGATCACTTAGAAATGTCCTTGTTTTTTAAAGAAAGCACATTTTTCATCCATTAAAATAATAATAAAATTGATCAGAAATACAGTGTAGACATTGTTAATGTTGTAAAAAATATTACAATTTTTTTTTTTTTAACAAATTCACCTTTATCTAACCAGGTGACCAGTTGAGAACAAGTTCTCATTTACATCTGCGACCTGGCCAAGATAAAGCAAAGCAGTGCGACACAAACAACAACTTGTTCTTTAACAAAGCTTTTGTAAACAGTGTTGTTGCATAACAATCAGGCAGTAGAACAACAATAATCATCACCCTCTTGACCAATCTTCCCTCCCCTTAACATTGGGTTTGATTCAGACCCTGTCAGTGTACCAGGTGGACATTGGGTTGATTCAGACCCTGTCAGTGTACCAGGTGGACATTGGGTTGATTCAGACCCTGCCAGTGTACCAGGTGGACATTGGGTGGATTCAGACCCTGTCAGTGTACCAGATGGACATTGGGGTTGATTCAGACCCTGTCAGTGTACCAGGTGGACATTGGGTTTGATTCAGACCCTGCCAGTGTACCAGGTGGACATTGGGTTTGATTCAGACCCTGTCAGTGTACCAGGTGGACATTGGGTTTAATTCAGACCCTGCCAGTGTACCAGGTGGACATTGGGTTTGATTCAGACCCTGCCAGTGTACCAGATGGACATTGGGTTGATTCAGACCCTGCCAGTGTACCAGGTGGACATTGAGTTTGATTCAGACCCTGCCAGTGTGCCATGTGGACATTGGGTTTGATTCAGACCCTGTCAGTGTGCCAGGTGGACATTGGGTTTGATTCAGACCCTGCCAGCATGGCCAGAAATGTATTCCAAGGTCAGTAACTTATAACCACAGAACCACCCCAGACCTTTCATGCATCACTAAAAACACCTAAGTATTAGATTTACTGCCATGGTCTAGTATGTCACTGCATCAGACACCAGTCACAATGCTGGCTGAGGTACTAGTAAAACATGACATATTATTTCCTAACCATTCACAATGCTGGCTGAGGTACGAGTAAAACATGACATATTATTTCCTAACCATTCACAATGCTGGCTGAGGTACGAGTAAAACATGACATATTATTTCCTAACCATTCACAATGCTAGCTGAGGTACGAGTAAAACATGACATATTATTTCCTAACCATTCACAATGCTGGCTGAGGTACTAGTAAAACATGACATATTATTTCCTAACCATTCACAATGCTGGCTGAGGTACGAGTAAAACATGACATATTATTTCCTAACCATTCACAATGCTGGCTGAGGTACGAGTAAAACATGAAATATTATTTCCTAATTGTAAAAAAATCCCCACTCCTTAATCAACTAGTCTCCCACTGTTTAACCAGAATAACAGGAGTTGTGTCCTTCAAACTGTTAGATTGTTAGTCCAAAAGAATATTCAGCTACTTAGATGTCATGTATTGTCATGTTATGCTCACTATAAGAAGTCCTGAATGTATTTTAATGCCTGGAGGGGATGTGTTAATTCATAACCCATCATGTATACCTGTTAATTCATAACCCATCATTTATACCTGTTAATTCATTTCCCATCATTTATACCTGTTAATTTATAACCCATCATTTATACCTGTTAATTCATAACCCATCATTTATACCTGTTAATTCATAACCCATCATTTATACCTGTTAGTTCATAACCCATCATTTATACCTGTTCATTTGTAACCCATCATTTATACCTGTTAGTTCATAACCCATAATTTATACCTGTTAGTTCATAACCCATCATTTATACCTGTTAATTCATAACTCATCATTTATAGCTGTTAATTCATAACCCATCATTTATACCTGTTAGTTCATAACCCATCATTTATACCTGTTAATTCATAACTCATCATTTATAGCTGTTAATTCATAACCCATCATTTATACCTGTTAATTCATAACCCATCATTTATACCTGTTAATTCAGGGGCGGTTCAGGCAGGCTGGCACGCTCCCTAACCATACTCGGCAGGAACTCATGGGAATCCATAATAAACCCCAGGAAGAGTAGCTGCTGCCTTGACAGGAACTAATGGGGATCCATAATAAACCCCAGGAAGAGTAGCTGCTGCCTTGGCAGGAACTAATGGGTATCCTTAATAAACCCCAAGAAGAGTAGCTGCTGCCTTGACAGGAACTAATGGGGATCCATAATAAACCCCAGGAAGAGTATCTGCTGCCTTGGCAGGAACTCATGGGGATCCATAATAAACCCCAGGAAGAGTATCTGCTGCCTTGGCAGGAACTAATGGGGATCCATTATAAACCCCAGGAAGACTAGTTGCTTCCTTGGCAGGAACTAATGGGGATCCATAATCAATACAAATACTTGTATCAATATATTTGTGTCTCTTTACTCTCGGATTCTAAAAAGCTAATTAGCATCAAAGTAGATGACATGCAAGACTACAAATCCCTGCAAGCTCCTGCATGTCATCTCTAGCCAACACCTTTCACAGAACAGTTCACTGAATTGTCCATTGAAATAAATGTTGACAATTTAATCATTGCTACATTAAGGCCTGATTGGTGGAGTGCTGCAGAGATGGTTGTCCTTCTGGAAGGTTCTCCCATCTCCACAGAGGAACTCTGGAGCTCTGTCAGAGTGAACAACGGGTTCTTGTTCTTGCTCCCTGACCAAGGCCCTTCTCCCCCGATTTCTCAGTTTGGCCGGGTGGCCAGCTCTACAAACAGTCTTGGTGGTTCCAAACTTCTTCCGTTTAATAATGATGGAGGCCATTGTGTTCTTGGGGACCTTCAATGCTGAAGATATTTTTTGGTTCCTTTCCCCAGATCTGTGCCTCGACACAATCCTGTCTCAGATCTCTATGGACAATTCCTTGACCTCATGGCTTGGTTTTTGCTCTGATATGCACTGTAATCTGTGGGACCTTATATAGACAGTTGTGTGCCTTTCCAAATCATGTCTAATCAATTGAATTTACCACAAGTGGACTCCAATCAAGTTGTAGAAACATCTCAAGGATGATCAATGGAACCAGGATGCATCTGAGCTCAATTTCGAGTCTCATAGCAAAGGGTCTGAATACTTAAGTAAATACATTTGCAAAAATGTAAAAAAAAAACAACAAAAAAAACAGTTTTTGTTTTGTCATTATGAGGTATTGTGTGTAGATTGATGAGGGTGGACAATTATTCAATTATAGAATAAGGCTGTAACTTTAAAAAGTGTGGAAAAAGTGAAGGGGTCTGAATACTTAACGAATGCACTGTATACCACTGGCAGAGTTTTCTACCACTGGCAGAGTTTTCTACCGCTGGCAGTTTTGTACACGGTCATGAGATACGTGGCATAGAAAAGTCCAATCTTAGGAGAGTACATGGGAGGCACTATACTGTGTGTCTGCAGGTGTCTATCTGGTCAAATCCATTGATACAGGTGCCCCTCCACCCTCTGGTGGAATGGATCATGTCTACAGAGAAACCTAGATTCAAATACTTAGATTTGTGTGTATTGGGTATATGTTGTGAAATTGTTAGATATCACTTGTTAGATATTACTGCACTGTCGGAGCTAGAAACACAAGCATTTCACTACACCCACAATAACATCTGCTAAACATGTGTATGTGACCAATAAAATGTGATTTGATTTTGTTTTCAAATAAACGTCCTATTTATCAAAGGTGCTTTTGGCTGGGGTCAAAATGACTCCAAAGGATTTGAATTTGTTAAAAGTCCATATTGATACAGAAACACTAAACCATGATTTAAATGTATTAAGAACAAGTTGATTGACAAAGTCATGAAAATTTGGAAGAATTGAATAAACCACAATTTGACTATGATCAAAGATATGCCTCTGAGGTCAAAATGATCCATGTCAGAAGTATGGTTCAATGCAAATATGTAGTGGGTGTAAAGTTTGTTTTAAATTCTCACTCATTAACCTGTTTGGTATAGGGGGCAGTATTGAGAATTTTGGAAAAAATATGTTCCCATTTTTAACTGCCTCCTACACCAACTCAGAAGCTAGAATATGCATATTATTGTTCAGGTTTGGATAGAAAACACTCTGAATTTTCTAAAACTGTTTGAATGGTGTCTGTGAGTGTAACAGAACTCCTATGGCAGGCAAAAACCTGACAAGGCTTCAAGCAGGAAGTACCCTGTCTGACAAGGAGTCGTGCGTCTTACCTCTTTTTATTGAAAAGTAAGGATCTTAGCTGTAACGTGACAATTCCCAGGGCTCCAATAGGCTCTCAGAGCCCGCGAAATAACTGAAGGTTTACGAGGGAACCTCAGGTTGAAACAGATTATCGCCTTTTGTAAGTGGATGCTCCGAGGACCTTTCAATGATGCGCGTGCATGAGTCGCTTCTGAGGATAAATTTTATTCGGCTGTTTAGGCTCAATGCATACTCCCGGTCGGAATATTATCACTTCTCTACGACATAAATGGCATAAAAATTTGTTTTAAACAGCGGTTGACATGCTTCGAAGTACGGTAATGGAATATTTAGACATTTTTGACAAGCCAACGCGCCATGCGCGGGACCGTGAGGAAGCATTCTAGAACTCACGAACAAAACGTCGCTGTTGGAATATAACGATGGATTATTTGGGACCAAACCAACATTTGTTATTGAAGTAGAAGTCCTGGCAGTGTATTCTGATGAAGAACAAGCAAGGTAAGAACATTTTTCTTATAGGAAATGTGATTTTGGTGGAGGCTGAACTGGGTGGGTATCTAAATAGCTAGCCCTGTAATGCCGGGCTATGTACTTAGATTATTGCAAAATGTGCTTCATCCGAAAAGCTATTTTAAAATCGGACATATCGAGTGCATAGAGGGGTAATGTATCTATAATTCTTAAAATAATTGTTATGCTTTTTGTGAACGTTTATCGTGAGTAATTTAGCAAACTGTTAGTAAATTCACCGGAAGTTTGCGGTGGTTATGCTTTTTCTGAACGTCACATGCTAATGTAAAAAGCTGGTTTTTGATATAAATATGAACTTGATTGAACAGACATGCATGTATTGTATAACACAATGTCCTAGGTGTGTCATCTGATGAAGATTATAAAAGGTTAGTGCTGCATTTAGCTGTGGTTTGGGTTTATGTGACATGATATGCTAGCTTGAAAAATGGGTGTCAGATTTTTTCTGGCTGGGTACTCTGCTAACATAATCTAATGTTTTGCTTTTGTTGTAAAGCCTTTTTGAAATCGGACAGTGGGGTTAGATTAACGAGATTCTTGTCTTTAAATAGCTGTGAAATAGTCATATGTTTGAGAAATTGAAGTTATAGCATTTCTAACGATTCAAAAATCGCGCCACTGGATTGAAGTGGCTGTTACGTAGGTGGGACGAAATCGTCCCACATACCACACGAATCAATCAACACATGCTTCTCTTTGAACGACTTAATATAATATTAAACTTTCCTGAAATAAATTAAAAATAAACGTTTGGTTCCTCAACTGCGTTGCCCTCCAGTCAGCAGATGGCGATGTGCGTCTTTTAGGTTCAGGCGATGCTGCCAGTGTGACGTATAATCTAGTGGACGGGACGCTCCTTCAACAACAACAGCTAGTCAGACACCTCGGTAGCTTTCTAGCAAACATAGCTACAACATTCACGCTCTGTACACTGTTTTGGTGTATATTAGTCGCTGTGTATTAAACACACTTCTGTCGTATGTACTTGTTGGACCATTTAATTATATATTTACGTTGTTTGTCAGCTAGCTGGTTTGCTAAGTTAGCTTAGAACTAGGCTAGTCGCTAATGCTAGCTAGCTAACATCTCCGACCATGAGTTCACTAAGCTACTCTCCTCCTGCTAAAGAAGAGGAGGTCTGCTGGACGGAGAAAGAAGCTCTTGTGAAAGAGGAGGAAGAAGAGAAGGATGTTACAATACAAAAACAAGTAGAGGGTGAGGCTGTTACAGTGAAAGAAGAAGAGAAAGACGTTTCAGTGAAAGAAGAGGAAGATGCGTTCAGAGTGAAAGAGGAGGAGGATGTTACAGTAAAAGAAGTGGAGGATGCAGTTTTTGGATTGAAAGAGGAGGAGGGGGAGATGACTGTCACATTGGAGGAAGAAGAGGAGGTTGAAGATCTGTTTAACACCAGTAAGTACCGTCTCTGCAGTCGTTGAACCAATATGCAGTAAAGGGGTTCTACACTTTAATGTTGTTCTGTAGGAATGGCTGAAGCTACACTGTAACGTGTAGAACATCAAGAGTGGACCATCAACAAAACGTTAACAATTCATCAAATGCATCCAATGACAATGCCTGAAATACTGTAGTCCTCAATATCTCCTATTAGATGTACTCTTAAAGGGGCAATCAGCAGTTGTTACATCCATTTTGGGACTTATACATTAATGATATGTACCCATTGTTTCTTTAAGAATTCACTTATAAATGCCTCATGAGCTTAGTTCAACTGTCGTACCCCATCAGAACCCCAAATAGAAGCTTTTTTAACTCCAATGTTTGTCAGTAAATATAAACAAACACTGTATATCCTCAAAACATGGTTAATACTAGAATGTTGATATCATGGATGGTTATATTTCTCCAGCCCCATCCCTCAGCTTTTTATCGAAACGGGCAGGGAGTACGCTTTGTTATTGTTTCTGCTGCTGATTGCTGCCCCCGTTATTCCTCAAGGTCCAAGGACTGTATGTTATTTTCAGAGGTAGACTGGCTCTGGCAGCTAAAAAAGTCAAACATTCCATCTACATGTGAATCGATTCTCAATTGCGATACTTTCAAGGAAATTAGGCATGTTTCTGAGAATTAGCTTAGGAACCGCGTGTCACAGCATGACAATGTGAACGCGATTGGTCGACAGTCTCTTGGACCGGCGTTATATACACTTTGACATTTTCTGGAATAGTTTTTATTTGAAAACGTTTTTGTTTACTTGCCTGCCTATTGAATTTGGAATGCACTGTACTGTTCATCTCTGAAACTCACTGAGATAATTCCTTTGATACAGCAGTAGCAATACAGGGATATAACATCTACAGTCCTACAGTAGGTCTATGTTGTTATTAGGTGAAGTTATGGGTCCTACAGTAGGTCTATGTTATTGTTAGGTGAAGTTATGGGTCCTACAGTAGGTCTATGTTGTTGTTAGGTGAAGTTATGGGTCCTACAGTAGGTCTGTGTTGTTGTTAGGTGAAGTTATGGGTCCTACAGTAGGTCTATGTTGTTGTTAGGTGAAGTTATGGGTCCTACAGTAGGTCTATGTCATTGTTAGGTGAAGTTATGGGTCCTACAGTAGGTCTATGTTATTGTTAGGTGAAGTTATGGGTCCTACAGTAGGTCTATGTAGTTAGGTGAAGTTATGGGTCCTACAGTAGGTCTATATTGTTAGGTGAAGTTATGGGTCCTACAGCACGTCTATGTTATTGTTAGGTGAAGTTATGGGTCCTACAGTAGGTCTATGTTGTTAGGTGAAGTTATGGGTCCTACAGTAGGTCTATGTTGTTGTTAGGTGAAGTTATGTGTCCTACAGTAGGTCTATGTTGTTGTTAGGTGTTGTTTTTGGCCAATTTGGCAAACACTTAGTTTACTTAGTTTTTTCCCCCAAGATGGCGTAGCAGTGCATACGTTTTTTTGTCATCCTCTCGTTTTCTTTTTTCTTTTTAGTCTTTTTTTGTATATATTCCAATTTACTTTCAATCTCTTTTTCTATTTTTAAATTAAATATACCTTCCGGTAACCCGATGTTAATCTCAATGTGACACGGATCCGCTATTTTTCTTTTAAATATAGCCAAAACATTAATTAGAGGCTAACCAGCTAATTAGCTACTAGCTATTTAGTCATTGTTAGCCACTGCTAGCGGCCTTTACCCTCTGCTCAGGCACCAGCCGCTTTTAGCCTGGATAATACCTGCCAGCTTCGGACTGTTTTTCTCCACTACAACGCCGGATTCCTGCCGTAAACCCTGGACCATTACCCCTGATCATCACAGCTAGCTAGCTGCCACTGAGTGACCCAGCCCCAAAAGCTAGCCCTGAGCCAGGCGCATCTCCCGGCTTGCAAACAAATTTACCACAACTACAATACCTCTTTCACCATTTGGCCCGGTCCCTTCATCGACACGGCGCCCCGCCGTACCACCGCGACTGGTCCGCAGACATAATTCCAACCGCTGTGCCTTCAACCGGCCTTTGCCGGACGTCGGAGCAGATGCTTCTACTTACCCCGGCCTGCTAACTTTAAACGCTGTGTCTCCCGCTTGCTAGCATAGCAACGACTACCCCGCGGCTTCCCTGTTCCATCTATTGCTGTACACTGGACCCTATGATCACTTAGCTACATAGCTGATGCCTGCTGGACTGTTCATTTATCTCCACTTTGTTTACCTTTGTTTATCTGTTGGCCCTAGCCCAAACTCAGGCCCTGTGTGTAGTTAACCGACCCTCTCTGCCCATTCATCGCCATTTTACCTGTTGTTGTTGTCTTAGCTGATTAGCTGTTGTTGCCTTACCCGTTGTTGTCTTAGCTAGCTCTTCCAATCAACACCTGTGATTGCTTTGTGCCTCGCTTTATGTCTCTCTCAAATGTCAATATGCCTTGTATACTGTTATTTAGGATAGTTATCATTGTTTTAGTTTACTGCGGAGCCCCTAGTCCCACTGTACATGCCTTAGATGCCTCCTTTGTCCCACCTCCCACACATGCGGTGACCTCACCCAGTATAACCAGCATGTTCAGAGATGCAACCTCTCTTATCATCACTCAGTGCCTGGGCTCACCTCTTCTGTACCTGCACCCCACCATACCCCTGTCTGCACATTATGCCCTGAATCTATTCTACCACGCCCAGAAATCTGCTCCTTTTATTCTCTGTCCCCAACGCACTAGACGACCAGTTTTGCTGGACTTTAGCCGTACCCTCATTCTACTCCTCCTCTGTTCCTCGGGTGATGTGGAGGCTAACCCAGGCCCTGCGTGTCCCCAGGCACTCTCATTTGTTGACGAATGTAATCGAAAAAGCCTTGGTTTCATGCATGTTAACATCAGAAGCCTCCTCCCTAAGTTTGTTTTACTCACTGCTGTAGCACACTCCGCCAACCCTGATGTCCTTGCCGTGTCTGAATCTTGGCTTAGAAGACCACCAAAAATTCAGACATTTTCATACCCAACTACATTATTTTCCGTCAAGATAGAACTGCCAAAGGGGGAGGAGTTAGCTTGCAAAGTTCTGTCATACTTTCCAGGTCTAAGCCCAAACAGTTTGAGCTTCTAATTTTAAAAATGAATCTCTCCAGAAATAAGTCTCTCACTGTTGCCACCTGTTATAGACCCCCCTCAGCTCCCAGCTGTGCCCTGGACACCATATGTGAATTGATTGCCCCCCATTTATCTTCAGAATTTATTCTGTTAGGTGACCTAAACTGAGATATCCTTAACACCCCGGCTGTCCAACAATCCAAGCTAGATGCCCTCAATCTCACACAAATTATCAAGGAACCCACCAGGTACAACCCTAAATCCGTAAACATGGGCACCCTCGCTGATATTATCCTGACCAACTTGCCCTCCAAATACACCTCTGCTGTTTTCAATCATGATCTCAGCGATCACTGCCTCATTGCCTGCGTCCGTTATGGGTCCGTGGTCAAACGACCACCCCTCATCACTGTCAAACGCTCCCAAAACACTTCTGCAAGCAGGCATTTCTAATCTACTTGGCCCGAGTCTCCTGGAAGGATATTGACCTCATCCCGTCAGTAGAGGATGCCTGGTTATTCTTTAATTATAATTTACTCACCACCTTAAATAAGCATGCCCCTTTCAAAAAATGTAGAACTAAGAACAGATAAAGCCCTTGGTTCACTCCAGACCTGACTGCCCTCGACCAGCACAAAAACATCCTGTGGCGTACTGCACTAACAGCTCCCCACCCCCCGCAGCTACTTCCCCAAGCCTCCCCAGCTTCTCCTTCACCCAAATCCAGATAGCTGATGTTCTGAAAGAGTTGCAAAACCTGGACCCGTACAAATCAGCTGGGCTTGACAATCTGGACCCTCTCTTTCTAAAATTATCCACCGCCATTGTGGAAACCCCTATTACTAGTCTGTTCAACTTCTCTTTCGTATCGTCCGAGATTCCTAAAGATTGGAATGCTTCCGCGGTCATCCCCCTTCTTCAAAGGGGGTGACACTCTAGACCCAAACTGTTACAGACCTATATCCATCCTGCCCTGCCTTTCTAAAGTCTTCGAAAGTCAAGTTAACAAACAGATCACTGACCATTTTGAATCCCACCGTACCTTCTCCGCTCTGCAATCCAGTTTCCGATCTGGTCACGGGTGCAGCTCAATCACGCTCAAGGCACTAAACGTACAGTGAGTGAAAAAGGTATTTGATCCCCTGCTGATTTTGTACATTTGCCCACTGACAAAGAAGTGATCAGTCTATAATTTTAATGGTAGGTTTATTTGAACAGTGAGAGACAGAATAACAACAACAAAATCCAGAAAAAACGCATGTCAAAAATTTTATAAATTGATTTGCATTTTAATGAGGGAAATAAGTATTTGACCCCTCTGCAAAACATGACTTAGTACTTGGTGGCAAAACCCTTGTTGGCAATCACAGAGGTCAGACGTTTCTTGTAGTTGGCCACCAGGTTTGCACACGTCTCAGGAGTGATTTTGTCCCACTCCTCTTTGCAGATCTTATCCAAGTCATTAAGGTTTCGAGGCTGACGTTTGGCAACTCGAACCTTCAGCTCCCTCCACAGATTTTCTATGGGATTAAGGTCTGGAGACTGGCTAGGCCACTCCAGGACCTTAATGTGCTTCTTCTTAAACCACTCCTTTGTTGCCTTTGCTGTGTGTTTTGGGTCATTGTCATGCTGGAATACCCATCCACGACCCATTTTCAATGCCCTGGCTGAGGGAAGGAGGTTCTCACCCAAGATTTGACGGTACATGGCCCCGTCCATCGTCCCTTTGATGTGGTGAAGTTGTCCTGTCCCCTTAGCAGAAAAACACCCCCAAAGCATAATGTTTCCACCTCCATGTTTGACGGTGGAGATGGTGTTTTTGGAGTCATAGGCAGCATTCCTCCTCCAAACACGGCGAATTGAGTTGATGACAAAGAGCTCCATTTTGGTCTCATCTGACCACAACACTTTCACCCAGTTGTCCTCTGAATCATTCAGATGTTCATTGGCAAACTTCAGACGGGCACGTATATGTGCTTTCTTGAGCAGGGGGACATTGCAGGCACTGCAGGATTTTAGTCCTTCACGGCGTAGTGTGTTACCAATTGTTTTCTTGGTGACTATGGTCCCAGCTGCCTTGAGATCATTGACAAGATCCTCCCGTGTAGTTCTGGGCTGATTCCTCACCGTTCTCATGATCATTGCAACTCCACGAGGTGAGATCTTGCATGGAGCCCCAGGCCGAGCGAAATTGACAGTTCTTTGTGTTTCTTCCATTTGCGAATAATCGCACCAACTGTTGTCACCTTCTCACCAAGCTGCTTGGCGATAGTCTTGTAGCCCATTCCAGCCTTGTGTAGGTCTACAATCTTGTCCCTGACATCCTTGGAGAGCTCTTTGGTCTTGGCCATGGTGGAGAGTTTGGAATCTAATTGATTGATTGCTTCTGTGGACAGGTGTCTTTTATACAGGTAACAAGCAGAGATTAGGAGCACTCACTTTAAGAGTGTGCTCCTAATCTCAGCTTGTTACCTGTATAAAAGACACCTGGGAGCCAGAAATCTTTCTGATTGAGAGGGGGTCAAATACTTATTTCCCTCGTTAAAATGCAAATCAATTTATAACATTTTTGACATGCGTTTGTCAGGATTTTGTTGTTGTTATTCTATCTCTCACTGTTCAAATAAACCTACCATTAAAATGATAGATTGATCGTTTCTTTGTCAGTGGGCAAACGTACAAAATCAGCAGGGGATCAAATACTTTTTCCCCTCACTGTATCATAAACGGCATCGATAAAAGACAGTACTGCGCAGCCGTCTTCATCAACCTGACCAAGGCTTTCAACTCTGTCAATCACCGTATTCTTATCGGCAGACTCAATAGCCTTGGTTTCTCAAATGACTGACTCGCCTGGTTCACCAACTACTTCTCAGACAGAGTTCAGTGTGTCAAATCGGAGGGCCTGTTGTCCGGACCTCTGGCAGTCTCTATGGAGCTACCACAGGGTTCAATTCTCGGACCAACTCTTTTCTCTGTATATACCAACAATGTTGCTCTTGCTGCAAGTGATTACTTGATCCACCTCTACGCAGACGACACCATTCTGTATACATCTGGCCTTTCTTTGGACACTGTGTTAACAAACCTCCAAACGAGCTTCAATGCCATACAACACTCCATCTGTGGCCTCCAACTGCTCTTAAATGCTAATAAAACTAAATGTAGGCTCTTCAACCGGTTGCTGCCCGCACCCGCCTGTCCAGCATCACTACTCTGGACGGTTTTAACTTAGAATATGTGGACAACTATAAATACCTAGGTGTCTGGCTAGACTGTAAACTCTCCTTCCAGACTAATATTAAGCATTTCCAATCCAAAATTAAATCTAGAATCGGCTTCCTATTTCGCAACAAAGCCTGCTTCACTCACGCTGCCAAACATACCCTCGTAAAACTGACCATCCTACCGATCCTTGACTTTGGCGATGTCATTTTCAAAATAGCCTCCAACACTTTACTCAGCAAACTGGATGCAGTCTATCACAGTGCCATTCGTTTTGTCACCAAAGCCCCATGTACCACCCACCACTAGGACCTGTATGCTCTCGTCGGCTGGCCCTCGCTACATATTCGTTGCCAAACCCACTGGCTCCAGGTCATCTATAAGTCTTTGCTAGGCCGCCGTCACTCAGCTCACTGGTCACCATAGCAACACCCACCCATAGCCCACATATCTCACTGGTCATCCCCAAAGCCAACACCTACTTTGGCCGCCTTTGCTTCCAGTTCTCTGCTGCCAATCACTGGAACGAATTGCATAAATCGCTGAAGTTGGAGACTTATATCTCCCTCACTAACTTTAAGCATCAGCTATCTGAGCAGCTTACCGATCGCTGTAGCTGTACACAGCCCATCTGTAAATAGTCCATCCAACTGCCTACCTCATCCCAATGTTTTTATTTACTTTTTTGCTCTTTTGTACACCAGTATTTCTACTTGCACATCTATCACTCCAGTGTTAATTTGCTAAATTGTAATTACTTCGCTACTGTGGCCTATTTATTGCCTTACCTCCTTGCTTCATTTGCACACACTGTATATAGATTTTTCTATTGTGTTATTGACTGTACGTTTGTTTATCCCATGTGTAACTCTGTTGTTTTTTTTTCGCACTGCTTTGCTTTATCTTGGCCAAGTCGCAGTTGTTCTCAACTGGCCTACCTGGTTAAATAAAGGTGAAATAAAAAATAAAATAAAAAAATATTAACTTTATTGACACCCAAATGTGGTTCTTCAATAATTACACATAATTCTTAATACTGTAGCAAACATTATATTAAGCAGGACATTCAAACGAGCCTTACAATTATAATCCAAAGTAGTGTGAAAATGCACTCATAAGCAACCTGGAAATGGAGGTTACTCCCCTGATTTTTCCCCCGTTCACATTCAGAATACATTGTGAAAAACTAAAATCTTTGCTCACCATTTTTGCTCCAGGCAGATATACTACATCCATAACTAGTAGTTTCCTCATTACCAGATATACTACATCCATAACTAGTGGTTTCCTCATTACCAGATATACTACATCCATAACTAGTGGTTTCCTCATTACCAGATATACTACATCCATAACTAGCGGTTTCCTCATTACCAGATATACTACATCCATAACTAGCGGTTTCCTCATTACCAGATATACTACATCCATAACTAGTGGTTTCCTCATTACCAGATATACTACATCCATAACTAGTGGTTTCCTCATTACCAGATATACTACATCCATAACTAGTGGTTTCCTCATTACCAGATATACTACATCCATAACTAGTGGTTTCCTCATTACCAGATATACTACATCCATAACTAGTGCTTTCCTCATTACCAGATATACTACATCCATAACTAGTGCTTTCCTCATTACCAGATATACTACATCCATAACTAGTGGTTTCCTCATTACTTGATATACTACATCCATAACTAGTGGTTTCCTCATTACCTGATATACTACATCCATAACTAGTGGTTTCCTCATTACCAGATATACTACATCCATAACTAGTGGTTTCCTCATTACCAGATATACTACATCCATAACTAGTGGTTTCCTCATTACCAGATATACTACATCCATAACTAGTGGTTTCCTCATTACCAGATATACTACATCCATAACTAGTGCTTTCCTCATTACCAGATATACTACATCCATAACTAGTGGTTTCCTCATTACCAGATATACTACATCCATAACTAGTGGTTTCCTCATTACCAGATATACTACATCCATAACTAGTGGTTTCCTCATTACCAGATATACTACATCCATAACTAGTGCTTTCCTCATTAGCAGGGAGGAGTTTCTGCAACCAAATTGTGTGTGCTTTGCCCTCATGCCGCAATTTTAGCAAACACAGAAAGGGGCCTGTATTGGAGACCAAAAGTCGACTGGCACACTGTTTAGAGTTTCAACAACATGAATATCTTATTTCTAGCCTACAATCATCGATGTTACTACTAATGTGAAAAGAAGACAAAATATGACACTTCTTGCATATTTTAAGACAATTGTCAAATAATTTTAACATTCATTACAGACGTCAATTGTTGTACAACATCATGGCTACGCTGTTGGTATCACCTTTTACAGTGGATTACCGCTGTTGTGGGCCTTTAATCATCTGTCTGACTTTGTTGTTCACACAGCAGAGATACGGGACTACCTTGGATCCTCTGGGGAGCCTCAACAACCTCGTGATGCTGAAGAGGCAGAGAAGAGTCTCTCCACATCAGAACACCTCAATAAACACCTGCAGAGATTCACAGGGAAGAGAACTCACTGCTGCTCTGACTGTGGGAAGAGATTCACCTCATCAGGCATTAAAATTCATCAGAGAATCAAGACAGGAGAGAAATCTTATAGCTGTGATCAATGTGGGAAGAGTTTTACAACATCTGGCCATCTGACTCAACACCAGAGAATACACACAGGAGAGAAATCTTATAGCTGGGATCAATGTGGGAGGAGTTTTACTACATCTGGCTCTCTGACTCTACACCAGAGAATACACACAGGAGAGAAACCTTATAGCTGTGATCAATGTGGAAAGAGTTTTACAACATCTGGCCATCTGACTCTACACCAGAGAACACACACAGGAGAGAAACCTTATAGCTGTGGTCAATGTGGGAAGAGTTTTGCTGCATCTGGCTCTCTGACTCTACACCAGAGAATACACACAGGAGAGAAACCTTATAGCTGTGGTCAATGTGGGAAGAGTTTTGGTCGATCTGACTATCTGGTATCACACCAGAGAACACACACAGGAGAGAAATCTTATAGCTGTGATCAATGTGGGAAGAGTTTTACTACATCTGGCTCTCTGACTCTACACCAGAGAACACACACAGGAGAGAAACGTATAGCTGTGGTCAATGTGGGAAGAGTTTTACTACATCTGGCTCTCTGACTCTACACCAGAGAATACACACAGGAGAGAAACGTTATAGCTGTGATCAGTGTGACAAGAGATTCTCCGATAAAAGACATCTGATCAAACATCAGAAAATACATGAATGAGTTGTTTCATGATATCAATGATATAATGTCACAATGTAGAATGTTTTAACATTGTAGTAGGAGTATTTTAATGATGTCACAATGTAGAACCCTAAACGTTTGTCCCCTGTTCTATTGATTTCAACATGATATGGATATTAGCCTCAGGGGGAAAATCCAGGCTCTGAAATGGAAGAGTACTATTTATGAGTTTTAACAAAAAGTGACTAACAAAAAAAGAGTTGTGTTACACTTACCATGTTGGTTACGCACTTGAATCAAAATGTATCTGGCTGTTTTCTACAAATTGTCCTCTAACCAGGGATGTACACATTATTCCCAGATTCCGTGTGGTTTTTGAGCTGTTAGTTTTAACAGGACGTGCAACCTCATCTCCCTCCTCTCGGTACCATTGATTACAACATGATATCGATGAGTTATGACAAATAAGTGTTGTGTTCCTTTGTTTACCGACCCCTAAATTTAAATGCATCACTCCAAAATGTAGCTGACTCTCTTCTGCAGTTTGTCTAACCAGTGAGGTAAAATATATCTCCCATTTCCATGTGTTTTTTGTTTTGTTGTGTTAGTTTCAGGAGCAGATTAAACCTGATTTCCCCCCAAAATGCTATGGATCTTTATTTATTTTGACTGCACGTTTTTCCGTATCGGAGATGAGTTTTGTTTGGGCTCGTTCCAAGGGGACGAGAGTTCTAGAAGCTAGTGGGATTTAGAAAGAGGAGAGTTCTAGAAGCTGGTGAGTTTTAGGAAGACGAGAGTTCTAGAAGCTAGTGAGCTGAAAGAAAAAGGATTAAAAAATTATACTATTGTATATTATTATTTAGAAATACGTGTTTTTTTCTTGTTTTTAATTGTTGACAGCCATTAGACACCATGTTTATATTGGTGAAGGTGAATCATTGTAGTTGATTATAATGAGAAATGGAAGTTGTTTTCTGTTGGTGGTGAGCAAACTTGTCCAACAAAAATATAGGATATGTTTGTCTTAAGGGGGAAGGTGTTAGAGGCTTTGGTTTTTCCATTTATGTTTTGAGGTTGGACTTTAGCACGTCTAGCTCGTTAGCACGTCTAGCTCGTTAGCCCGTCTAGCTCGTTAGCACGTATAGCTCGTTAGCACATTTAGCACGTATAGCCCGTTAGCGCGTCTAGCTCGTTAGCCCGTCTCGCTCGTTAGCACGTAGGACGCACTGATTGGTGTCACCTCGTTAGTCAGTATGTGTTACACCTGTGCTGGCTTGTCCATCTCGTTAGTGGGAAGGTGTTTCACCTGAGCTGGTCCAGGTTCTAGTTAAGAGTGTCTGGCCCAGTGCTCCAGTTGTCTTGATACATGTGGAGAGTCAACACCTTTAGTTGCTCCACCTTTTTGGTTTTCTTCCTGTCTTTAAGTTTGGTGTGGGTTTTTCTTTTGTTTGCCTCTTCTTGGGCAGATTTAGTGGGTCTCATGGTGGGTGTCTTTTAGGTCCCAGTTGTTGTTACTAGTCAACTTTCAGTGGACACCCCCATAGTGTCTTTCAGAGCCCCTCCTAAAAAACAAGCTTGCATTTTGGGTTGGATATTGCATCCAATTAATATTTTAATCAATGGCATTTCCTTAGAATGTTCATTAGTCTTTCAGTTGTTATTCTTCTGTTTTTAATCTTTTAAGTTTATGTACTAAATATTTTTTTTTTCCATTGTGTTGCATCCATGTCTGAAATATGCTTGATTTTATTTGAACATATAATAAAACAAATGAATCAACAGACTCTTGGTCCCTCTTAGTATCCCCCTTGTCTCAATGTCATGAACTAGACCAGGTACTGTGTTACAGCTGCTCTCTCCTCAATGTCATGAACTAGACCAGGTACTGTGTTACAGCTGCTCTCTCCTCCTCAATGTCATGAATTAGACCAGGTACTGTGTTACAGCTGCTCTCTCCTCCTCAATGTCATGAACTAGATCAGGTACTGTGTTACAGCTGCTCCCTCCTCCCCAATGTCATGTACTAGGTCCAAAGCCCTCTCCTCTGTGGTTTCCCCCAACCTAAACTCACTGAGATGAGGTCCAAAGCCCTCTCCTCTGTGGTTTCCCCCAACCTAAACTCACTGAGATGAGGTCCAAAGCCCTCTCCTCTGTGGTTTCCCCCAACCTAAACTCACTGAGATGAGGTCCAAAGCCCTCTCCTCCGTGGTTTCCCCAACCTAAACTCACTGAGATGAGGTCCAATGAGGTAACGTCTAATAGAGGTGGTTAAGTTGACCACATTAGTAACCTGCCTGAAGAGTTGTTTGGTTTCCAAGCACTTTAATTTGGCATCCATGTTTCATGAAAAGAGACAGCAAAGTTTAGGCCAGAGTGTGCCAGGTGGACATTGGGTTTGATTCAGACCCTGCCAGTGTACCAGGTGGACATTGGGTTTGATTCAGACCCTGCCAGTGTACCAGGTGGACATTGGGTTTGATTCAGACCCTGTCAGTGTGCCAGGTGGACATTGGGTTTGATTCAGACCCTGCCAGTGTACCAGGTGGATATTGGGTTTGATACAGACCCTGTCAGTGTACCAGGTGGACATTGGGTTTGATTCAGACCCTGTCAGTGTGCCAGGTGGACATTGGGTTTGATTCAGACCCTGCCAGTGTACCAGGTGGACATTGGGTTTGATTCAGACCCTGCCAGTGTACCAGGTGGTCATTGGGTTTGATTCAGACCCTGCCAGCATGGCCAGAACCACAGAACCACCCCAGACCTTTCACGCATGACTAAAAACCACTAAGTATTAGATTTTCTGCCATGGTCTAGTATGTCAAAGCCTCAGACACCATTCACAATGCTGGCTGAGGTACGAGTAAAACATGACATATTATTTCCTAACTATTCACAATGCTGGCTGAGGTACGAGTAAAACATGACATATTATTTCCTAACTATTCACAATGCTGGCTGAGGTTCGAGTAAAACATGACATATTATTTCCTAACCATTCACAATGCTGGCTGAGGTACGAGTAAAACATGACATATTATTTCCTAACCATTCACAATGCTGGCTGAGGTACGAGTAAAACATGACATATTATTTCCTAACCATTCACAATGCTGGCTGAGGTACGAGTAAAACATGACATATTATTTCCTAACCATTCACAATGCTGGCTGAGGTACGAGTAAAACATGACATATTATTTCCTAACCATTCACAATGCTGGCTGAGGTACTAGTAAAACATGACATATTATTTCCTAACCATTCACAATGCTGGCTGAGGTACGAGTAAAACATTACCTATTATTTCCTAACCATTCACAATGCTGGCTGAGGTACTAGTAAAACATGACATATTATTTCCTAACCATTCACAATGCTGGCTGAGGTACGAGTAAAACATGACATATTATTTCCTAACCATTCACAATGCTGGCTGAGGTATGAGTAAAACATGAAAAATTATTTCCTAATTGTAAATAATTCCCCAATCTTTTAAAAAAGATCTGAAATGGCAAGGCTTTAGTTCAGTGGGCTTTTCCATTGTTGAGGAAAGCAGGGGAAGTGTTGTGAGTAACAGAACTGCCTACGGTGTGGGGGAAGGGAAGCTGCTCGCTGATTGGCTGTAGTGACAAGGGTCCCTCCAAAAATCTATCACTATTCCAACTCAAATTCTCCCCCAAATCTACCACTAATAGGCCAAGCCTCCACAGACCCTGTCTTGTATTGACAAACAGAACAAATCATTTCACATTCAAATATGTCATTTTAAATAGCTCAATTCAATCCAGCTGGGCCTTTTTAACACAGACAGTTGTTCCTGCTGTAGATGTTATGCCTTTGTACAGATCTAGGATCAGTTCTCCTCCACAATGCATATTCAGTACCGGTCAATTGTTTGGACACACCTACAAATTCAATGTTTTTTCTTTATTTTAACTGTTGTCTAAGTTGGCCTACCCTGTGGCTCAGTTGGTAGAGCATGGTGTGTGCAACGCCAGGATTGTGGGTTAGATTCCCACGGGGGGCCAGTACAAAAAAAAAAATATATGCATGAAATGTATGCATTCACTACTGTAAGTTGCTCTGGATAAGAGCTTCTGCTAAATAACTAAAATGTAAATGTAAAAAATGTACAATAATACTGAAGACAACACAACTATGAAGTAACTCATATGGAATCATGTAGTAACCAAAAAAGTGTTAAACAAATCAAAATATATTTTATATTTGAAATTCTTCAAAGTAGCCACCCTTTGCCTTGATGACAGCTTTGCACACGCTTTGCATTCTCTCAACCAGCTTCACCTGGAATGCTTTTCCAACAGTCTTGAAGGAGTTCCCACATATGCTGAGCAATTGTTGGCTGCATTTCCTTCACTCTGCGGTCCGATTCATCCCAAACCATCTCATAGGCATAGTTGTTGTCTTCACAGTTAACTCTAATGAACTTATCTTCTGCAGCAGAAGTAACTCTGGGTCTTCCTTTCCTGTGGCAATCCTCATGAGAGCCAGCTTCATCATAGCGATGGATGGTTTTTGTGACTGCACTTGAAGATTCATTCAAAGTTTTTGAAAGTTTCCGTATTGACTGACCTTCATGTGTTAAAGTAATGATGGAGTGTCATTTCTTTTTGCTTATTTGAGCTGTTCTTGCTATAAAATAGACAAATAGGGCTATCTTTTGTATACCACCCCTACATTGTCACAACACAACTGATTGGCTCAAATGCATTTAAGAAAGAAAGAAATTCCACAAATGAACATTTAACAAGGCACACCTGTAAATTGAAATGCATTCCAGGTGACTACCTCATGGTAGATGATAGGAGATGGTCAAAAGATAAAAGTTTTTATTTTTTTTAAGTCAAAATAAAACATAATAAAAAGTACATTTGAATGACACTAAGTGGCAGTGTTTTTACAACTAATGCTGGTTTGCCTGAGGCTGATGCCGTGCAGGAACACATGCATATTCACACACTCTCAATCAAACAAACACATACAAGAACACACACATACATGTAATAGTGCCAGACATGCACACAAACATATACAGTTGGAATTGCTGTTATGATTTTAGTTGTCCTTGATGTCCTTTGTTTAAATTTATTATTTTATAATTTTTTTGCATTGTTGTTTGCTGTTTTCTTCTGTCTTTTCCTTTTTTCTCTTTAGTTCATTCTCTTGGTTGTTGGTGCATTGGGGGGTTCTTGGGGGTGGGGAATGGAATTAACTGTCTTTTTTTATTAGGGGGGACTGTGGGAGGGGTCTCGAATGGTTGAGGGACAGCTATTGGGGAACTGTGGGGGGATCTTGGAGGGTTGAGGGACAGCTATTGGGGAACTGTGGGGGGATCTTGGAGGGTTGAGGGACAGCTATTGGGGAACTGTGGGGGGGATCTTGGAGGGTTGAGGGACAGCTATTGGGGAACTGTGGGGGGATCTTGGAGGGTTGAGGGACAGCTATTGGGGAACTGTGGGGGGATCTTGGAGGGTTGAGGGACAGCTATTGGGGAACTGTGGGGGGGATCTTGGAGGGTTGAGGGACAGCTATTGGGGAACTGTGGGGGGATCTTGGAGGGTTGAGGGACAGCTATTGGGGAACTGTGGGGGGGATCTTGGAGGGTTGAGGGACAGCTATTGGGGAACTGTGGGGGGATCTTGGAGGGTTGAGGGACAGCTATTGGGGAACTGTGGGGGGGATCTTGGAGGGTTGAGGGACAGCTATTGGGGAACTGTGGGGGGATCTTGGAGGGTTGAGGAACAGCTATTGGGGAACTGTGGCGGGGGGGATCTTGGAGGGTTCGGGTTTCACTAGATTGTGATCATGAAAAAGGAAACTATGACATATATTTTATATCACTATCATGCACACGCACCCTCACACATAAGGATGGCTCTGTTGTGGACAGACTGATACATGTTTGATAGTGTCTTGATGCTGTATTGTTTGTCCTTCATGTTATAATACTTTAATGTTACCCATTCCTTGTGTTGTTTGTAATAAATAATAATATATATATATATTTTTAAATCAGTCGGGGTCTAAACTTACTGTTGAGAGTTAGAATAGAAGAATAGACAAGGTGTCATTTAGAAATGTGGTTGTTCATCAGCAGTTTTTCTCTTGGAAATAATAAAGAGGAGGGGAAAAGTACATTCAACACAAATGACCTTCATTATATCAAAGAACAAATGTGTGTCTGAGGGGAAATTAACTTTCATACAGCCACAAGGGGTGAGAAGTTATACCAATATCAGTGGACAATTTGCACTGCTGCTGAAACACATCCCCACAGCATGATGCTGCCACCACCATGCTTCACCCTAGGGATGGTGCAAATTTTCCTCCAGACGTGACACTTGGCATTCAGGCCAAAGAGTTCAATCTTAGTTTAATCAGACCAGAGAATCTTGTTTATCATGGTCTGAGAGTCCTTTAGGTTCCTTTTGGCAAACTCTAAGTGGACTGTCATGTGCCTTTTACTTAGGAGTGGCTTCCGTCTGGCCTCTCTACCATAAAGGCCTGATTGGTGGAGTGCTGCAGAGATGATGGTCCTTCTGGAAGGTTCTCCCATCTCCACAGAGGAACTCTGGAGCTCTGTCAGAGTGACCATCGGATTCTTGGTCACCTCCCTGACCAAGGCACTTCTCCCCCGATTGCTCAGTTTGGCCAGGCAGCCAGCTCTGGGAAGAGTCTTGGTGGTTCCAAACTTCTTCCATTTCAGAATGATGGAGGCCACTGTGTTCTTGCAGACATTTTTTGGTACCTTTCCCCAGATCTGTGCCTTGACACAATAATGTCTCAGAGCTCTATGGACAATTCCTTTGACCTCATGGCTTGGTTTTTACTCTGTGTTACGTGTTACGTTTTTCTTGTTCCCCATTTCCCCCTGTTAGTGTGTTTGTGTCCTGGGCATTACAGGTGTACCGAGTTGTGGCTAACGATGGTGGCTGTAGCTGATTACAGAGAGGATATCTGTTTGCCATGTGAGAAGAGAAGAAGAGAGGGGGGAGAGAGAGGACACTTGTTTTTTGTTTGATTATTTGTGTTAATTTCTTTGTTTGTGTGTCAGCCTGTCCTCTTGAGGTACTCCACCCTACCAAGGTCCTGGAGAAGGGAAAAGGTAGATCTGCCCATGGGTGTACATTCCCACGTAGATAACCCATTGTTTTATACACTAGGTTAGCCGGGCGGGTGTCACCCTTGTATTTTCTTGGAACCAGGTAGGACAGTGGGTTAGGGTTTAGAGTGTGTTAGGAAGGATTAGGTGTGTAGAAGACTAGGGACCTTTTGTTTATTTTCATTACTTGGACCCCGATCCCAAACATTCCCTTGTTGTGGTTGTTTTGTTTCTTACTGATTATTTCTGGGTGTTTTATATTATTTATTTAACTAATTCACTAAACATCCCCTGAGGGTTAAAATTGAGTTCTGGTTGTGGTCTGATTTATTTATCGCCCATTGCACCCCACATTTCTTCCCCTTTCATCCGTGCTACCTGGTGTGTTTAGGCCCAGACGAGCTACACCCGAGGGGAGAAGGTAAGACTCTGACATGCACTGTGAACCTTATATAGAGAGGTGTGTGCCTTTCTAAATCACGTCTAACCAATTTAATTTACCACAGGTGGACTCCAATCAAGTTGTAGAAACATCTCAAGGATGATTAATGGAATCAGGATGCATCTGAACTCAATTTCGAGTCTCATAGCAAAGGGTCTGAATACTTAAGTACATTTGTAAAAATGTCTAAAAACCTGCTTTGGGATTGTGTAGAGTTTTCAACAACAAAAAATGTTAACCTTTACTTAACTAGGCAAGTCAGTTAAGAACAAATTCTTATTTTCAATGACGGCCTATGAACAGTGGGTTAACTGCCTTGTTCAGGGGCAGAACAACAGATTTGTACCTCGTCAGCTCGGGGATTTGAAGTTGCAACCTTTTGGTTACTAGTCCAACGCTCTAACCACTAGGCTACCCTGCCGCCGCATTAGCAGTTTTGTACACAGTCATGTGATACGTGGCATAGAAAAGTCCAATCTTAGGAGAGTATATGGGAGGCACTATACTGTGTGTCTGCAGGTGTCTATCTGGTCAAAACCACTGATACAGGTGCCCCTCCACCCTCTGGTGGGATGCATCATGTCTACAGAGAAACCTAGATTCAAATACTTAGATTTGTGTGTATTGGGTATATGTTGTGAAATTGTTAGATATTACATGTTAGATATTACTGCACTGTCGGAGCTAGAATCACAAGCATTTCACTACACCCACAATAATATCTGCTCAACACGTGATGTAACCAATAAAATGTGATTTTGATTTGAAATAAACGTCCTATTTATCAAAGGTGCTTTTGTCTGGGGTCAAAATGACTCCAAAGGATTTGAATTTGTTAAAAGTCCATATTGATACAGAAACACTAAACCATGATTTAGATGTATTAACAACCAGTTGATTGACAAAGTCATGAAAAATTGGAAGAATTGAATAAAATACATTTTGGCTATGATAAAAGATATGCCTCTGGGGTCAAAATGATCCATGTCAGAAGTATGGTTCAACGCAAATATTTAGTGGGTGTAAAGTTTGTTTTAATTTCTCACTCATTCAAAACGAATCAATCAACACATGCTTCTCTTTGAACGACTTAATATAATATTAAACTTATATGAAATAAATGGCAGATGGCGATGTGCGTCTTTTAGGTTCAGGCGATGCTGCCAGTGTGACGTATAATCTAGTGGACGGGACGCTCCTTCAACAACAACAGCTAGTCAGACACCTCGGTAGCTTTCTAGCAAACATAGCTACAACATTCACGCTCTTTACACTGGTTTGGTGTATATTAGTCGCTGTGTATTAAACACACTTCTGTCGTATGTACTTGTTGGCCCATTTAATTATATATTTACGTTGTTTGTCAGCTAGCTGGTTTGCTAAGTTAGCTTAGAACTAGGCTAGTCGCTAATGCTAGCTAGCTAACATCTCCGACCATGAGTTCACTTAGCTACTCTCCTCCTGTTAAAGAGGAGGAGGTCTGCTGGACGGAGAAAGAGGCTCTTGTGAAAGAGGAAGAGAAAGATATTACAATACAAAAACAAGTAGGGGGTGAGGCTGTTACAGTGAAAGAAGAAGAGAAAGACGTTTCAGTTAAAGAAGAGGAGGCTGCTGTTTTTGGAGTGAAAGAGGAGGAGGGGGAGATGACTGTCACATCCAAAAAGGAGGTGGAAGAAGAGGAGGAAACTGGATATCTTGGTCCGGTTTCCCAAACGCATCTTAAGGCGTCCAATGGTTCTAACGGTGAACTTAGCAATAAGATGGGTTTGAGAAACCGTTCCCTGATTAACACTAGTAAGTACTGTCTTAAATACAGAGGCACAAACTCTGCAGTTGTTGAACTGATGTTTGGTGTTAACGCGGAAATCTGCAATAGCTACATCCATATTTGGACTTTTAAATTATTAATTTATAGCCATTGGTTCTTGAAGAATATAACACATGCTTCGTGAGCTTAGTTCAACTGTTGTACCCCATCAGAACCCCAAATAAGCTTTTTTTACTCCAATGTTTAGAAACAATGTAAATCAACACTGTATAGCCTCAACATGGTTAAAACTATAATGTTGATATCATGGATGGTCAGTCCTTGCATCCATAGGTCCGTCTATGAATTTGAAATTAGTTACATTTCTCCAACCCCATAATCATCTTATAACCAAAACAGTGATGGAATTACAACTTTGTTATTGTTTGATCTGCAGATTGATTGGTTGATTGTGTGGCTTATTTAAAGGGGTAACCTAGGTTTTAAACAGAAACAAAATGGCTGTCCAGAGACTTGGTTTGGTAAACATCTGAGGGATCGGGGCTGGAGAAATGTAACCACTCTCACATTCATAGAGGAAGCTATTGTATCAACCGTAACCCAAAACCTAGGGACCTTGTCAAGAAGTTCAGACATCTTGGTGTAACAGTTATAAGATGTTGGCTTGACAGTTGCTGGACCCAGGTTTGAGTCCAGCTCAGGGCTACCGCCTGAATTGACTACACTATAAATACAAGGACTGGCCACCCATGAGGTCAAAATTATAGTTTTAACCTGATTTCAAGGCTTTATAGTATATTCTATAATTGGCAGTTAAGATTTGCTGTGGGGGTCAAATTGTTGTCAAATTGGAAGTTCATCACTTATGTTGGCGTCATTAAAACTCGTTTTTCAACCACTCCACACATTTCTTGTTAACTAACTGTAATTTTGGCAAGTCGGTTAGGACATCTACTTTGTGCATGACACAAGTAATTTTTTCAACAGTTGTTTACAGACAGATTATTTCACTTATAATTCACTGAATCACAATTCCAGTGGGTTTGAAGTTTACATACACTAAGTTGACTGTGCCTTTAAACAGCTTGGAAAACTCCAGAAAATTATGCCATGGCTTTAGAAGCTTCTGATAGGCTAATTGACATCATTTGAGTCAATTGGAGGTGTACCTGTGGATGTGTTTCAAGGCATACCTTCAAACTCGGTGCCTCTTTGCTTGACATCATGGGAATATCAAAATAAATCAGCCAAGACCTCAGTCTGGGTCATCCTTGGGAGCAATTTCCAAACGCCTGAAGGTACCATGTTCATCTGTACAAACAATAGTACGCAAGTATAAACACCATGGGACCACGCAGCTGTCATACCGCTCAGGATAGAGACGCGTTCTGTCTCCTAGAGATTAACGTACTTTGGTGCGAAAAGAGCAAATCAATCCCAGAACAACAGCAAAGGACCTTGTGAAGATGCTGGAGGAAACAGGTACAAAAGTATCTATATCCAAAGTAAAACGAGTCCTATATCCTATATCTGAAAGGCCGCTCACCAAGGAAGAAGCCACTGCTCCAAAACTGCCATAAAAAAAGCCAGACAACGGTTTGCAACTGCACATGGGGACAAAGATCGTACATTTTGAAAAAATTTCATCTGGTCTGATTATACAAAAATAGAACTGTTTGGCCATAATGACCATCGTTATGTTTGGAGGGAAAAGGGGGAGGCTTGCAAGCCGAAGAACACCATCCCAACTGTGAAGCACAGGGGTGGCAGCATCATATTGTGGGGGTGCTTTGCTGCAATAGGGACTAGTGCAGTTCACAAAATAGATGGCATCATGAGGAAGGAAAAGTATGTCGATATATTGAAGCAATATCTCAAGACATTCGTCAGGAAGTTAAAGCTTGGTTGCAAGTGAGTCTTCCATATGGACAATGACCCCAAGCATACTTCCAAAGTTGTGGCAAAATGGCTGAAGGACAACAATGTATTGGAATGGCCATCACAAAGCCCTGACCTCAATCCTATAGAACATTTGTGGGCAGATCTGAAAAAGCGTGTACGAGCAAGGAGACCTACAAACCTGACTCAGTTACACCAACTCTGTCAGGAGGAATGGGCCAAAATTCACCCAACTTATTGTGGGATGCTTGTGGGAGGCTACCCAAAACGTTTGGGTAGCACCAGTTAGCCTCGAGCCAGGTGCATCTCCCGGCTAGCAAACAAAATTACTCCAGCTACAATACCTCTTTTGCCAATTGGCCTGGACCCTTTGTCGACACGGAGCCCCGTCGATCCATCACGACTGGTCTGCCGACGTAATTCCGTCCGATGTGCCCTCAACCGGCCTTTGCCGGACGTCGGTGACGCACTTGTCTCGAAGTTAGCACCAGTTAGCCTCGAGCCAGGCGCATCTCCCGGCTAGCGTAGTAACGACTACCTAACGGCTTCCCTGTTTCATATATTCCTGTTCACTGGACCCTATGATCACTTGGCTACATAGCTGATGCCTGCTGGACTGTTCATTAATCACTACTCCATTTTGTTTGTTTTGTTTATCTGTCGGCCCCAGCCTAGAATTCAGGCCCTGTATGTATTTAACTGACCCTCTCTGCCCATGCATCGCCATTTTACCTGTTGTTGTTGTCTTAGCTGATGAATTGTTGTTGTCTTACCCGTTGTTGTCTTTGCTAGCTCTCCCAATCAACACCTGTGATTGCTTTATGCCTTGCTTTATGTCTCTCTAATGTCAATATGCCTTGTATACTGTTGTTTAGGGTAGTTATCATTGTTTTATTTTACTGCGGAGCCCCTAGTCCCACTCAACATGCCTCAGAGAGCTCTTTTGTCCCACCTCCCACACATGCGGTGACCTCACGATATTCAAAAACCTTAAAAATGCTATAACTTCAATTTCTCAAACATATGACTATTTTACACCATTTTAAAGATAAGACTCTCGTTAATCCAACCACATTGTCCGATTTCAAAAAAGCTTTACAACGAAAGCAGAACATTAGATTATGTCAGCGGAGTACCCAGCCAGAAATAATCAGACACCCATTTTTCAAGCTAGCATATAATGTCACAAAAACCAAAACCACAGCTAAATGCAGCACTAACCTTTGATGATCTTCATCAGATGACACTCCTAGGACATATTGTTATACAATACATGCATGTTTTGTTCAATCAAGTTCATATTTATATCAAAAACTAGTTTTTTTCATTAGCATGAGACGTTCAGAACTAGCAAACATACCGAAAACTTCCGGTGAATTTACTAAATTACTCACGATAAACGTTCACAAAATACATAACAATTATTTTAAGAATTATAGATACAGAACTCCTTAATGCAATCGTGGTGTCAGATTTTAAAATAGCTTTTCGGCAAAAGCACATTTTGCAATATTCTGAGTAGATAGCGCGGCCATTACAGGCTAGCTATTTTGACACCCACCAAGTTTGGTACTCACCAAACTCAGATTTACTATTAGAAAAATTGGATTACCTTTGCTGTTCTTCGTCAGAATGCACTCCCAGGACTTCTACTACAACACCAAATGTTGTTTTGGTTCAAAATAATCCATAGTTATGTTTAAATATCCTCTGTTTTGTCAGTGCGTTCAGGTCCCTATCCGAACGGTGACGCGAGGACGCATGTCGTGACAAAAAAAATTCTAAATATTCCATTACCGTACTTCGAAGCATGTCAAACGCTGTTTAAAATCAATTATTATGCTATTTTTTTCGTAAAATAGCGATAATATTCCAACCGGGCAAAGTTGTTTTCATTCAAAGGCTGAAAGAAAAACATGGCCACTTCTCGATATTGTATACGTTCAAACTGGTGAAGAAAAACATGGAGTACTCTCGTGGCTGCGCATCTCCTGTCTCTGAGCCACCAGCCTGACCCCTCACACAAACAGCGCTCCTGTACCTAGCCCAGAGACAGCAGAGATCTCATTCCATTTTCTGGCGCCTTCAGAGAGCCTATGGGAGCCTAAGAAATTATCACGTTACAGCAGAGATCCTCTATTTTCCATAAAGAGGCTATAGAAGGCCAAGAAATAGTCAGAGAGGGCACTTCCTGTATGGAATCTTCTCAGGTTTTTGCCTGCCATATGAGTTCTGTTATACTCACAGACACCATTCAAACAGTTTTAGAAACTTTAGGGTGTTTTCCATCCAAATCAAATAATTATATGCATATTTTAGTTTCTGGAAAAGAGTAGTAACCAGTTTAAATCGGGTACGTTTTTTATCCGGCCGTGAAAATACTGCCCCCTACCCTAGAGAGGTTAATGCTGTAGCAAACATTATAATAAACAGGACATTCAAATGAGTCTTACAATTATAATCCAAAGTAGTGTGAAATGAACTCATCATCAACCTGGAAATGGAGGTTACTCCCCTGAGTTTTCCCCCATTCACTTTCAGAATACATTGTGAAAATCTAAAATCTTTGCTCACCATTTTTGCTCCAGGCAGATATACTACATCCATAACTATCGGTTTCCTCATTACCAGATATACTACATCCATAACTAGTGGTTTCCTCATTAGCAGATATACTACATCCATAACTAGTGGTTTCCTCATTAGCAGATATACTACATCCATAACTAGTGGTTTCCTCATTACCAGATATGCTACATCCATAACTAGTGGTTTCCTCATTACCAGATATACTACATCCATAACTAGTGGTTTCCTCATTACCAGATATACTACATCCATAACTAGTGGTTTCCTCATTACCAGATATACTACATCCATAACTAGTGGTTTCCTCATTACCAGATATACTACATCCATAACTAGTGGTTTCCTCATTAGCAGGGAGGAGTTTCTGCAATGAAATTGCCCTCGTGCCACAATTTTAGCAAACACAGAAAGGGGCCTATATTGGAGACCAAAAGTCGTCTGGCACACTGCTTAGAGTTTCAACAACATGAATAACTTATTTCTAGCCTACAATCATCGATGTTACTACTAATGTGAAAACAAGACAAAATATGACTATTCTTGCTCATTTTAAGGCAAATGTCAAATAATTTTAACATTCATTACAGACGTCAATTGTTGTACAACATCATGGCTACGCTGTTGGCATCACCCTTTACAGTGGATTACCGCTGTTGTGGGATTTTAATCATCTGTCTGACTTTGTTGTTCACACAGGAGAGATACGGGACTATCGTGGATCCTCTGAGGAGCCTCAACAACCTCATGATGCTGAAGAGGCAGAGAAGAGTCCCTCCACATTAGAACACCTCAAGAAACACCTGCAGAGACCCACAGGAAAGAGAACTCACTGCTGCTCTGACTGTGGGAAGAGATTCACCTCATCAGGCATTAAAATTCATCAGAGAATCAAGACAGGAGAGAAATCTTATAGCTGTGATCAATGTGGGAAGCGTTTTTGTCGATCTGGACAGCTGACACTACACCAGAGAACACACACTGGAGAGAAATCTTATAGCTGTGATCAATGTGGGAAGAGTTTTACTACATCTGGCTCTCTGACTCTACACCAGAGAATACACACAGGAGAGAAACCTTATAGCTGTGGTCAATGTGGGAAGAGTTTTGCTGCATCTGGCTCTCTGACTCTACACCAGAGAATACACACAGGAGAGAAACCTTATAGCTGTGGTCAATGTGGGAAGAGTTTTACTCAGTCAGGCGGCCTGATATCACACCAAAGAACACACACAGGAGAGAAATCTTATAGCTGTGATAAATGTGGGAAGAGTTTTACTCAGTCAGGCAGCCTGATATTACACCAAATAACACACACAGGAGAGAAATCTTATAGCTGTGATCAATGTGGGAAGAGTTTTACTACATCTGGCTCTCTGGCTCTACACCAGAGAACACACACAGGAGAGAAACCTTATAACTGTGGTCAATGTGGGATGAGTTTTACTACATCTGGCTCTCTGACTCTACACCAGAGAAGACACACAGGAGAGAAACCTTATAGCTGTGGTCAATGTGGAAAGAGTTTTGCTGCATCTGGCTCTCTGACTCTACACCAGAGAATACACACAGGTGAGAAACCTTATAGCTGTGGTCAATGTGGGAAGAGTTTTGCTGCATCTGGCTCTCTGACTCTACACCAGAGAATACACACAGGTGAGAAACCTTATAGCTGTGGTCAATGTGGGAAGAGTTTTGCTGCATCTGGCTCTCTGGCTCTACACCAGAGAACACACACAGGAGAGAAATCTTATAGCTGTGATCAATGTGGGAAGAGTTTTACTGCATCTGGCTCTCTGACTGTACACCAGAGAAGACACACAGGAGAGAAACCTTATAGCTGTGATGAATGTGGGAAGAGTTTTACTGCATCTAGCAATCTGACTGTACACCAAAGAACACACACAGGAGAGAAACCTTATAGCTGTGATCAATGTGGGAAGAGTTTTGCTGCATCTGGCTCTCTGGCTCTACACCAGAGAACACACACAGGAGAGAAACCTTATAACTGTGATCAATGTGGGAAGAGTTTTACTACATCTAGCCAGCTGACTATACACCAGAGAACACACACAGGAGAGAAATCTTATAACTGTGCTCAATGTGGGAAGAGTTTTACTCGGCCAGACAGCCTAAAATTACACCAGAGAACACACACAGGAGAGAAACCTTAAAGCTGTAACCAATGTGGGAATAGTTTTTCTACATCTAGAGTTCTCACTAAACACCAGAGAACTCATACAGGAGAGAAACCATATAGCTGTACTCAATGTGGGAAGAGTTTTTCTACGTCTAGCTATCTCACTATACACCAGAGAACACACACTGGAGAGAAACAATATAGCTGTAGTCAATGTGGGACAAGATTTGCTTGGCTAACCAGCCTAGTATCACATCAGAGAACACACACAGGAGAGAAACCTCCTAGCTGTGATCAATGTGGGAAGAGATACTCTGATAAAAGATCTCTGATTAAACATCAGAAAATACATGGAGTTGTTTCATGATATCAATGAAATAATGTCACAATGTAGAATGTTTTAACATTGTAGTTGGAGTATTTTAATGATGTCACAATGTACAACCATAAACATTTGTCCCCTGTTCTATTGATTTCAACATGATATGAATATTAGCCTCAGGGGGAAAATCCAGGCTCTGAATTGAAAGAGTACTATTTATGTGATTTAACAAAAAGTGACAAACACAAAAAGATCAGTGTTACACTTACCACGTTGGTGACCCACTTGAATCAACATGCAACACTTCAAAATGTATCTAGCTGCTTTCTACAAATTGTCCTCTAACCAGGGATGTACACATTATTCCCAGATTCCATGTGTTTTTTGAGCTGTTCGTTTTAACAGGACGTGCAACTTCATCTCCCTCCTGTCACACAAATGATTTTAGCATGATATCGATGAATAAGTGTTGTGTTCCTTTGTTTAGCGACCCCTACATTTAAATGCATCTCTCCAAAATGTAGCTGACTGTCTTCTGCAGGTTGTCCTCTAACCTGTGAGGTAAAATATATCTCCCATTTCCATGTGTTTTTTAGTTGTGTTAGTTTCAACAGCACGTACAACCTGACTGGCTGATGTTTGTGTACATAGCACATGTTATGTTTAGGTTTTCAATTTATCACAAACTGTTTCTGCATATTGGTTATTGATTTGTACATGTTAAAACTGTGCTTTGACATTGGGGATATCCCACCTAGCAAAATGTCATTGAAAAGACGTCGAAAATAAGACTATGCAATCAAATATTTCATATTTACAATTCATGTAACATTTAGTAATGATAATTATTTATGCAACCAACTGACAATTTTTTTGGTACAATTGTATTCACATTGTTGCCGTGTTTTTATGAATATCAGGGTTTATTCTCACATGTGCCAACCTAAATGTACTAGAGCATGACATTGGGGACTGGGCCCCGATCCAACAACATGCCTATCTAGTGAACCCTGAAAAGAGAGAGAAACTCTGCAGTGAGGTGGAAAGTTACTACGGATATTGCAGGAGTTTCCTCTTGAAATCAGACATGTCTGTGGTAAGGACAACATGGTTGCTGATTGTCTCAAGGGTGGGCAGTCAAAAAGATTTCTGTTTTGCGTTTAGCCAGTGCGTTGCAAATGAATCACAATTTATTTTGACTACATGTTTTTACCTATTGGAGATGAGTTTTGTTTGGGCTCGTTCCAAGGGGATGAGAGTTCTAGAAGCTAGTGGGATTTAGGAAGACGAGAGTTCTAGAAGCTAGTGAGTTTTAGGAAGACGAGAGTTCTAGAAGCTAGTGAGTTTTAGGAAGACGAGAGTTCTAGAAGCTAGTGAGTTTTAGGAAGACGAGAGTTCTAGAAGCTAGTGAGTTTTAGGATTCTATAGAAAGAAAAATGAGAGAAAATAAAACGATTGTATGTTATTGTTTAGAAATGTGTTTTTCTTGTTTTTAATTGTTGATAGCCAGTAGATCGCCAGTAGACACCATGTTTATATTCGTTATACTCGTTAGCACGTCTAGCTCGTTAGCACGTCTAGCTCGTTAGCACGTCTAGCTCGTTAGCACGTCTAGCTCGTTAGCACGTCTAGCTCGTTAGCACGTCTAGCTCGTTAGTACGTCTAGCTCGTTAGCACGTCTAGCTCGTTAGCACGTCTAGCTCGTTAGTCAGTATGTGTTACACCTGTGCTGGCTTGTCCATCTCGTTAGTGGGAAGGTGTTTCACCTGAGCTGGTCCAGGTTCTATTTAAGAGTGTCTGGCCCAGTGCTCCAGTTGTCTTGATACATGTGGAGAGTCAACACCTTTAGTTGCTCCACCTTTTTGGTTTGCTTCCTGTCTTTGAGTTTGGTGTGGGTTTTTCTTTTGTTTGTCTCTTCTTGGGCAGATTTAGTGGGTCTCATGGTGGGTGTCTTTTAGGTCCCAGTTGTTGTTACTAGTCAACTTTCAGTGGACACCCCCATAGTGTCTATCAGAACCCCTCCTAAAACCCCACCTGTTTAGTTGTGGTTGTTGTCAGTGACTCTTTGTTTGAGAAACATTTTAGATTTTTCTTGATGGGGAACGTAACAACAAACAATGTAGTAAAACAAGCTGATATTTTGGATTGGATGTTGCATCCAATTGTTAATATTTTAATCAATGGCATTTCCTTAGAATGATCACTAGTCTTTGAATTGTTAGTCTTCTGTTTTTTATCATATATTTGTTTATTTTCATTTATTTGGTTTTTCCTGTGAACCCATTGTGTTGCATCCATGTCTGAAATGTGCTGTATAAATAAAGCTTGATTTGATTTCAACATATTGTAAAACAAATGAACCCAATGACTGACAATCAACAGACTCTTGTCAAACAAATGAACAAATCTGTGCAAAAGCAACAAGTATCTTGGTCCATCTTAGTATAAATTCAGTATTTCTTCCACTATCTCAAAATAGTGCATGATATGTACGTTTAGTATCACTTTTCAACCAACCCAGTTAATTTGTTGAAAATTAAATGTTTACATCAAAGGATTCAACTACTGGAAACGGAAACAAACAAATGGATCAACCAGATCAATCCCACTTTTCCAGCCTGCTGAAGGCGTGGTGGAGTGGTAAACACCACCCCCGGCTCTACCAGGGGCTTGAGGTGGTCTCCCACAGCTCTGCTTATGTCATGTTCTGTGGCCTTGCTGTTCCATTTGTTGACTGTCCCTGCAACACAGAAACACATTTAGTCATATTATATATAACTCTCAAAGTAATGGATATGGAGCATCTATGGCCTCAGTTACACCTGGCACCTAAATGTGACGTCTGTCATCTGACCACTCCAAGCTGCATTAGGTTCAGATCTACCAGGATGGGCCTTTGGCATAGTCTGGACGCAGTCAGGCCACTGATTATGCATAAGCAATGTAAAGAGATGGGGTGAATGAGGGGAAAAGTACATTTGACACAAATGACCTTCATAATATCAAATAACAAATGTGTGCCTGAGGGGAAATTAACTTTCATACAGCCAAAAGGGGTGAGAAATTACACCAATATCAGTAGACAATTTGCACTAATGTAAATAAACATAGATGATGGAACATATTCCCTTTAGCTGACGTGATGAACCGCTAAGGGAACATAAATATTTACCATCTAAACCATGTGTGACCTCTCACCTCTCTGGCTGTAGAAGTGTTCTTCCTAACCAGTCCCTCAACAGCTCTCTGACTGAGCTCCACCCTCACTGGGTCTTCAGAGAAGAGGAAGGCTGAGGAGGGATGGAAAGATGAATGGATCTGTCAGTCAATAAAGTGTAGAGCTGCTGTCTATGCTGTCTGACAAAATCACTATTTTAGTAGTTCATTAAATTAAATAAGGCTTTATGACTGCTGAATACCAACTATCAATCACTTAGATCATGTATTTTCAGGTAGAGATACATCCTTGGGACGTCCCTAGCCTGTTGAAGTTGACATTTAAAATGGTTAAGGTTAGGGGTTAAGGTTAGGGTTTAGGGTAGTGTCATGACGTTGGCCTGTGGGTAAGGTTTATGACCCCCCTCCCATAAATACCTTTCTCCCTTCCCCTCTCTTACTGACCCTACTGAAGGACTGCTGTCCTGTTAAATATAGAGAGTCTGGGAACGTCAAACAAATGGGGAAAGGAACCATATTTTGGTAATAAAACCAGTTGGAAATATGCTTGATAACGTAATGAGTATGTATGTCAGGTTCGTTGTTATCTGGGACATTATGATTAATGACAGGACGACATAAACTGTACCTGAGAAAGTATACACCCTCTAGTTATCAGAGTCACATGGAATTGTTATGCAATTGAAATGTTTGATATTGAAATTGTTTGTTAGGAGATTAAATGTAATTTTAGCTTCCAAATGAGAGAATTGGGTTTTCATAAGGAAAGTGCCCTGCTCGATCAGTGGCCCAACCCTGTGAAGAGACCGGGGTTATAAACGATGAAACACCTCCTTCCCCCCTCTCCACTATATAAGCCTTTGATGAAAAGATAACCAGTAGTTCCAGTACGGGAGGTCTGCAGCCTCTACGTTAGAAGGACACACATGTAAAGGACAGAACTAAGCCAACCTCGGCGTGAGCTATGGTATGAACTAGTATGAACTTTGAGCTTATTCACTACAGAAGTGATACTTCCTAGCCGTTGAGTTAGCAGCTGCCGCTGCTAACGTGGGCTAGGAAAGGACGGACGACGGATCCAGTCTAACAACCAGACGAAGATACCACCACGTATCCAATTTACCACCATTGACATTCTTCCACTACAGGAAGATCTGTTGGCCAACTCGGCCAGCATCTACGACCAATCTACCGAAGCGCAGCTCAGAGTAAATATTTATTGCATTTTCCTTTTCCAAATGGGCGGTAATTTAGAATGCATAAGATAATGTATTTACGATAGCATAGCTGCTGTTTCTTTGTTCCTAAATCTTCCCGCTCTTTCATTCAAGCCCAACCCCCTTTCCTTTGTGTAACCAGCTTTCATACAGGCTCCGTTCACCAGGACGTTTTCTGTATGACATTGTATTTTGTGTATTTGTAATTCTGTGTGATTAGTTAGGTATTTAGTAAATAAATAATTAAACCCAATTTTGTATTGCTGATTCAACTTGTTAGCCAGGGTTCGTGAAGATAACCAAGAATTTATAACTTTCATGATGAGACTGAAAATAAGATAAGATTGACTGCTATCGATGTAAAATATTACTAAGTATTTTAAGAGTTTATTCAGAAGATAACAGCTCTATAAACGTTCTTCTGTGGTGCCCCAACTTTCTAGTTAATTACATTTACATGATTAGCTTAATCAGGTAATATTAATTACAGAGAAATAATTTTATAAGTTAGCATGTCATATCACTTAATCCGACATAGCCAAAGACACGACACTACTATATAGGACTCTCAATCAAAGGCAAAGAGACAACACCTGCCTTCAATTGATGGTCCCAACCCCAATTAACTAACATAGAAACAGATTCACTAGACAGAACATAGAAATACATGAATGTGACACAGTGCCCAAAAAACCCCGGAATACATAAATCAAATGCCCTACAACAAACACACCACCCCGAACCACATAAAACAAATACCCTCTGCCACGTCCTGACCAAACTACAATAACAATTAACCCTTATACTGGCCAGGACGTGACATCAAAAAAATTGAGAACCTTTCATAATGTTGCCAAACAAAGACTCAACAAACTTACCTGAGACTCCCTGTCTCTGCCAGTCTGTCCCTGCATATCTGTCCCCAACTCTGCTGTCTGTGTGCCATCTGTTGCCTGCTCTGCCTAATGACATCATTGTGAAACATTTCCATTAGAATTTCATTTCTTTCTTATGAACATTTTATCAACTAGTCTTTGAGATATTAGGCTACTAGGGTTCTTACTATGCGTTTGGTGTATTGAAAAATACTCTGATGTCCGTCTTTTATTTTTCTGCCATTTTTCTACCTGGCTGGCTGGCTACACACACACACAGTGTGTAGGTTATTTACAGTAGGAGATGGGCTTCTATCATCTTCTATCATTCTATTTGGGCTTCGATCTAAAAGGTAGCTAGCAAATGTGAAACGGATTAAAATGACAAGAGTTGACAGCTGTATGAGTTCACCATTTACACAACATATGCTGCAACCTCTTGTAATTTTAATAGTTTGTTTCATATTGGCTGGCTTCCAACAATAGCTGAATTTGCAAAGCTAGCGAGCACCAATTCCGTTTCAGTGGTGTTTGCTATAATCTTTGCTACCCGGGTTAAATAAAGGTGAAATAAAAGAAATAAATAAAAGTTCCCTAGTGACAATTTAGCTTTTGCAACGAGACCATTAAATATATTTAAGACAACGGTAGAAGAGTGTAGTTCTGTTCAGTTTGGACTTCAGTTTATCGCTAACCTTATCACAGGGACTTTGAAGCACTAACTTACATCTGCGTGCTGATCTTGGAATACATTGACGATAGCAAAGATTCCATCTTTGACGACGCCACATAAATGGAATAGATACTAGCTAGCTTAATAGTTCATATTTGCGCTAGCTCTGCATATTCAGCTAGTGTGTGTGTGTGTGTGCGCGATTAACTGGATGAACCTCACGGCAGTTACGTGCAAACTAAGGAACTGGCAGTGGATCAAACCATTATGAGGCAAAGGGCGGGGGGGGTCGCAATCTTTTGAAACTTAAAAATGCGCTATTAAGTGTCTATAATCAGCACAATTGCTTTCATTGCGTATTATTAATATTATTTAAATTACATAGTTATGTTTCAGTGATATATTGGGGGGGACAAATCATATTTTTCCCAGGATGGGGGGGTCGTGTCCCCCCCGTCACCCCCGGGATTTCCGCCCCTTCATACAGTATAACATATGATCATTCAACAAGTCTCAAGCTACCTTAACTTCTCCTTTTGATACCTAGAAACATCTACATTAAATGAATTAGTGAAAAGTGAGTTAACATTCTAATGTGAATGATGATGATTTCTAATATTGTGTCTGGTTTCATCCATCAGATATCTGTGATCTCAAACTGGACCCAAACACAGTAAACAGACAACTCTCTCTGTCTGAGGAGAACAGAAAGGTGACATGTAGGAGAGAGAAGCAGCCGTATCCTGATCACCCAGAGAGATTTGAGGACTGTAGACAGGTGCTGTGTAGAGAGGGTCTGACTGGGCGCTGTTACTGGGAGGTAGAGTGGAGTGGGAGAGGGGCTGATATAGGAGTGACATATCAAGGAATCAACAGGAAAGGATGGGAAAATGACTGTTGTCTTGGATACAATGACAAGTCCTGGAGTCTGATCTGCTCTGACTACATTTACACTGCCTGTCACAATAATAATCCCACTACTATAGACGTCCCCTCCTCCAGCTCCCACAGAGTAGGAGTGTATCTGGACTGGCCAGCCGGCACTCTGTCCTTCTATAGAGCCTCCTCTGACACACTGACCCACCTGATCACATTCACCTCCACATTCACTGAGCCCCTCTATCCAGGGCTTAGGGTTCATGATGTTGACTCCTCAGTGTCCCTGTAACTAATAACCTGACACACAAACACACACACTGGACACACACACACACACACACACACTGGACACACACACACACACACACACACACACTGGACACACACACACACACACACACACGCACTGAGACACACACACACACACACACACACACACACACACACACACACACACACACACACACACACACACTGGACACGCACACAATGAACACACACACACTGGACACACAGACACACTGGACACACACACACAGACTGGACACACACATACACACTGGACACACACACACACACTGAACACACACACACTGGACACGCACACACTGGACACACACACACTGGACACACACACACACACACATTGGTCACACACACACGCACATAATGGACACACACACACACACACACACACACACTGGACACACACACGACACACACACACATTGTACACACACACACACACACACACACACACACACACACACACACACACACACACACACACACACACACACACACACACACTCACTGGAAACACATACACACACTGACACACACACACACACACTGGAAACACACACACTGGAAACACATTCACACATACTGGACACTCACTTATAGACACACACACACACTGAACACACAGTTATACACTCACACACACACACACTGGACACACACATATACTGAGACACACACACACAAACATACTAGACCCACACACACTCGTCTTCCTATAATTGTTCGGACCTTGACACAGGACCTTTATGACTGAGCCTTTTGGTTCCTTTTCTGATCTTTTACCACTTTGTATTTTTTATGATATATTTTATTAATTGTGTTTGTACCACAGGAGGTTGGTGGGACTTTAATTTGGGAGGACAGGCTTGTAATGGCTGGAGGGGAATAAGTGGAATGGTATCAAACACGTGATTTCCATGTGTTCCATTTCATTCACTCTGTTCCAGACAATATTATGAGCCGTCCTCCCCTCAGCAGCCTCCTCTGGTATGTACTGTCCTATATGTGAGAGAGCTCCAACAAGGAATTACAATGTATGTATTACTTTTAATACCTGCAAATGGCAAATAAACTACTGGAACTCCTTATGAATGTCTGCAGCCGACTAGGCTGTTGGCGTCTGACAAGAGGTGAAAATATTACAGGAATATTCTGCAAATGTTGATGAAGACGTCACTCAATCCACCCAAAACAACATGCAGTCTTTCCACAAGACTCCCATGAAGTTATAGTGTGACGTTATGAGTCGACGTTAAAGTAACATTCTCACAACATACTGCACTTGTTTTATCCTGTTTTAGATGTATCCTCTGTTTAAACATTTAATCTCTGACAATAACACTGTTAAAATACCAATGTGATCATTTCTTGTCTTTTATGTTGGAAAAACAAATTGTACAATTATATGTGGACATACGCTCCATAGTTGTACAAGTATACATGGTTATATTGTACTTTTCATAATAAAACATACTTGAAACAAGAAAAAGCATGTTAATTGTGAAAACAATTTCGTTATTGATTTTTACATTGTTTCTCCCTGTCTCATGTTGACGTTTGTCATGAATCTTGACCTGGAGGCAGAACTGTGCGATTTCCTCTAGATATGTCAGCTGCAAAGTCAGAATTGGCTGTGGAAAATGTTGTTTTATGGTCTTAATTTAAGGGAAGGATTAGCGGTGTGGTTGAGGTTAGGATTAAAATCTGATTGTATTACTTTGTGCCTGTGCCAGCTTGGGAATACTTTGCTGAACTGCCTCCAGGGCAAGATTCATGACAATAAATGCCAACCTGCCTCCAGGGCAAGATTCATGACAATAAATGCCAACCTGCCTCCCAGTCATCCCCTCCTTATCTTTACAAGGCTGCAGAACCTGCAAGCTAGTGATGTGGGGGTTCTCTCATAACCCTCAGTCCCCAGGTGGGTAGATGGCAGGTTGAATAAAGAGAAGCTAGTGATGTGGGGGTTCTCTCATAACCCTCAGTCCCCAGGTGGGTAGATGGCAGGTTGAATAAAGAGAAGCTAGTGATGTGGGGGTTCTCTCATAACCCTCAGTCCCCAGGTGGGTAGATGGCAGGTTGAATAAAGAGAAGCTAGTGATGTGGGGGTTCTCTCATAACCCTCAGTCCCAAGGTGGGTAGATGGCAGGTTGAATAAAGAGAAGCTAGTGATGCGGGGGTTCTCTCATAACCCTCAGTCCCAAGGTGGGTAGATGGCAGGTTGAATAAAGAGAAGCTAGTGATGCGGGGGTTCTCTCATAACCCTCAGTCCCCAGGTGGGTAGATGGCAGGTTGAATAAAGAGAAGCTAGTGATGCGGGGGTTCTCTCAGAACCCTCAGTCCCCAGGTGGGTAGATGGCAGGTTGAATAAAGAGAAGCTAGTGATGCGGGGGTTCTCTCAGAACCCTCAGTCCCCAGGTGGGTAGATGGCAGGTTGAATAAAGAGAAGCTAGTGATGCGGGGGTTCTCTCAGAACCCTCGGTCCCCAGGTGGGTAGATGGCAGGTTGAAGAAAGAGAAGCTAGTGATGCGGGGGTTCTCTCATAACCCTCGGTCCCCAGGTGGGTAGATGGCAGGTTGGATAAAGAGAAGCTAGTTATGTGGGGGTTCTCTCATAACCCTCGGTCCCCAGGTGGGTAGATGGCAGGTTGAATAAAGAGAAGCTAGTGATGTGGGGGTTCTCTCATAACCCTCGGTCCCCAGGTGGGTAGATGGCAGGTTGAATAAAGAGAAACTAGTGATGTGGGGGTTCTCTCATAACCCTCGGTCCCCAGGTGGGTAGATGTCAGGTTGAATAAAGAGAAGCTCGTGATGTGGGGGTTCTCTCATATCCCTCGGTCCCCAGGTGGGTAGATGTCAGGTTGAATAAAGAGAAGCTCATGATGTGGGGGTTCTCTCATAACCCTCGGTCCCCAGGTGGGTAGATGTCAGGTTGAATAAAGAGAAGCTAGTGATGTGGGGGTTCTCTCATAACCCTCGGTCCCCAGGTGGGTAGATGGCAGGTTGAATAAAGAGAAGCTAGTGGGGTGGGGGTTCTCTCATAATCCTCGGTCCCCAGGTGGGTAGATGGCAGGTTGAATAAAGAGAAGCTGGTGATGTGGGGGTTCTCTCATAACCCTCTGTCCCCAGGTGGGTAGATGGCAGGTTGAATAAAGAGAAGCTAGTGATGTGGGGGTTCTCTCATAACCCTCGGTCCCCAGGTGGGTAGATGGCAGGTTGAATAAAGAGAAGCTAGTGATGTGGGGGTTCTCTCATAACCCTCGGTCCCCAGGTGGGTAGATGGCAGGTTGAATAAAGAGAAGCTAGTGATGTGGGGGTTCTCTCATAACCCTCAGTCCCCAGGTGGGTAGATGGCAGGTTGAATAAAGAGAAGCTAGTGATGTGGGGGTTCTCTCATAACCCTCGGTCCCCAGGTGGGTAGATGGCAGGTTGAATATAGAGAAGCTAGTGATGTGGGGGTTCTCTCATAACCCTCGGTCCCCAGGTGGGTAGATGGCAGGTTGAATAAAGAGAAGCTAGTGATGTGGGGGTTCTCTCATAACCCTCGGTCCCCAGGTGGGTAGATGGCAGGTTGAATAAAGAGAAGCTCGTGATGTGGGGGTTCTCTCATAACCCTCAGTCCCCAGGTGGGTAGATGGCAGGTTGAATATAGAGAAGCTAGTGATGTGGGGGTTCTCTCATAACCCTCAGTCCCCAGGTGGGTAGATTGCAGGTTGACTAAAGAGAAGCTAGTGATGTGGGGGTTCTCTCATAACCCTCAGTCCCCAGGTGGGTAGATGGCAGGTTGAATAAAGAGAAGCTAGTGATGTGGGGGTTCTCTCATAACCCTCAGTCCCCAGGTGGGTAGATGGCAGGTTGAATAAAGAGAAGCTAGTGATGTGGGTGTTCTCTCGGGGGTTCTCTCATAACCCTCAGTCCCCAGGTGGGTAGATGGCAGGTTGAATAAAGAGAAGCTAGTGATGTGGGGGTTCTCTCATTACCCTCAGTCCCCAGGTGGGTAGATGGCAGGTTGAATAAAGAGAAGCTAGTGATGTGGTGGTTCTCTCATAACCCTCAGTCCCCAGGTGGGTAGATGGCGGGTTGAATAAAGAGAAGCTAGTGATGTGGGGGTTCTCTCATAACCCTCAGTCCCCAGGTGGGTAGATGGCAGGTTGAATAAAGAGAAGCTAGTGATGTGGGGGTTCTCTCATAACCCTCAGTCCCCAGGTTGGTAGATGGCGGGTTGAATAAAGAGAAGCTAGTGATGTGGGGGTTCTCTCATAACCCTCAGTCCCCAGGTGGGTAGATGGCAGGTTGAATAAAGAGAAGCTAGTGCTGTGGGGGTTCTCTCATAACCCTCAGTCCCCAGGTGGGTAGATGGCAGGTTGTATAAAGAGAAGCTAGTGATGTGGGGGTTCTCTCATAACCCTCAGTCCCCCAGGTGGGTAGATGGCAGGTTGAATAAAGAGAAAACAATAGGCTACATAAATCAATCAATAAATGTATAATTATTATGTAATTAACACAAAACATTAAGGACACCTTTTTTCCATGACAAACTGACCAGGCGTAACTCAATATTAGGAAGGTATCCTTAATATTTTGTCCACTCAGTGGCTCTGACCCTTTACGTAACAGTCAATCCTCTTTTCCAGGAAACCTATAAATTTCCCCAAATGCTTCCACACTGATGCTCTCTCACAGCTGCTCCAGGGCCTCTTGGGTTGAGGAGTCATTCTCTTCTAACCTGATCACAGCTGCTCCAGGGCCTCTTTGGTTGAGGAGTCATTCTCTTCTAACCTGATCACAGCTGCTCCAGGACCTCTTGGGTTGAGGAGTCATTCTCTTCTAACCTGATCACAGCTGCTCCAGGGCCTCTTTGGTTGAGGAGTCATTCTCTTCTAACCTGATCACAGCTGCTCCAGGGCCTCTTGGGTTGAGGAGTCATTCTCTTCTAACCTGATCACAGCTGCTCCAGGGCCTCTTGGGTTGAGGAGTCATTCTCTTCTAACCTGATCACAGCTGCTCCAGGGCCTCTTGGGTTGAGGAGTCATTCTCTTCTAACCTGATCACAGCTGCTCCAGGGCCTCTTGGGTTGAGGAGTCATTCTCTTCTAACCTGATCACAGCTGCTCCAGGGCCTCTTGGGTTGAGGAGTCATTCTCTTCTAACCTGATCACAAACAAAGACAAGATTCAAACAAATAAACATGAATGTCCAACATAATAGGGGGGGGGGTATAGGGAAGGTAGGGGAGAGGAGGGGGTATAGGGAAGGTATGGGAGAGGAGGGGGTGTAGGGGAGAGGAGGGGGGTATAGGGAAGGTAGAGGAGAGGAGGGGGGTATAGAGAAGGTAGGGGAGTGGAGGGGGTATAGGGAAGGTAGGGGAGAGGAGGGGGTATAGGGAAGGTAGGGGAGAGGAGGGGGTATAGGGAAGGTAGGGGAGAGGAGGGAGGGTATAGGGAAGGTAGGGGAGAGGAGGGGGTATAGGGAAGGTAGGGGAGAGGAGGGGGTATAGGGAAGGTAGGGGAGAAGAGGGGGTATAGGGAAGGTAGGGGAGAGGAGGGGGTATAGGGAAGGTAGGGGAGAAGAGGGGGTATAGGGAAGGTAGGGGAGAGGAGGGGGGTATAGGGAAGGTAGGGGAGAGGAGGGCGTATAGGGAAGGTAGGGGAGAGGAGGGCGGTATAGGGAAGGTAGGGGAGAGGAGGGGGGTATAGGGAAGGTAGGGGAGAGGGGGGGTATAGGGAAGGTAGGGGAGAGGAGGGGGTATAGGGAAGGTAGGGGAGAGGAGGGGGTATAGGGAAGGTAAGGGAGAGGAGGGGGGGTATAGGGAAGATAGGGGAGAGGAGAGGGTATAGGGAAGGTAGGGGAGAGGAGGGGGTATAGAGAAGGCAGGGGAGAGGAGGGGGTATAGGGAAGGTAGGGGAGAGGGGGTATTGGGAAGGTAGGGGAGAGGAGGGGTATAGGGAAGGTAGGGGAGAGGAGGGGGTATAGGGAAGGTAGGGAGAGGAGGGGGGTATAGGGAAGGTAGGGGAGAGGAGGGGGTATAGTGAAGGTAGGGGAGAGGAGGGGTATAGGGAAGGTAGGGGAGAGGAGGGGGTATAGGGAAGGTAGGGGAGAGGAGGGGTTATAGGGAAGGCAGGGGAGAGGAGGGGGTATAGGGAAGGTAGGGGAGAGGGGGTATTGGGAAGGTAGGGGAGAGGAGGGGTATAGGGAAGGTAGGGGAGAGGAGGGGGGTATAGGGAAGGTAGGGGAGAGGAGGGGGGTATAGGGAAGGTAGGGGAGAGGAGGGGTATAGTGAAGGTAGGGGAGAGGGGGGTATTGGGAAGGTAGGGGAGAGGAGGGGTATAGGGAAGGTAGGGGAGAGGAGGGGGGTATAGGGAAGGTAGGGGAGAGGAGGGGGGTATAGGGAAGGTAGGGGAGAGGAGGGGGTATAGGAAAGGTAGGGGAGAGGAGGGGGTATAGGGAAGGTAGGGGAGAGTTGGGGGTATAGGGAAGGTAGGGGAGAGGAGGGTTTATAGGGAAGGTAGGGGAGAGGAGGAGGGGTATAGGGAAGGTAGGGGAGAGGAGGGGGGGTATAGGGAAGGTAGGGGAGAGGAGGGGGGGTATAGGGAAGGTAGGGGAGAGGAGGGGGTACAGGGAAGGTAGGGGAGAGGAGGGGGGTACAGGGAAGGTAGGGGAGAGGAGGGGGTATAGGGAAGGTAGGGGAGAGGAGGGGGGGTATAGGGAAGGTAGGGGAGAGGAGGGGGTATAGGGAAGGTAGGGGAGAGGAGGGGGGTATAGGGAAGGTAGGGGAGAGGAGGGGGTATAGGGAAGGTAGGGGAGAGGAGGGGGGTATAGGGAAGGTAGGGGAGAGGAGCGGGTATAGGGAAGGTAGGGGAGAGGAGGGGTATAGGGAAGGTAGGGGAGAGGAGGGGGGTATAGGGAAGGTAGGGGAGAGGAGGGGGTATAGGGAAGGTAGGGGAGAGGAGGGGGGTATAGGGAAGGTAGGGGAGAGGAGGGGGTATAGGGAAGGTAGGGGAGAGGAGGGGGGTATAGGGAAGGTAAGGGAGAGGAGGGGGTATAGGGAAGGTAGGGGAGAGGAGGGGGTATAGGGAAGGTAGGGGAGAGGAGGGGGGTATAGGGAAGGTAGGGGAGAGGAGGGGGTATAGGGAAGGTAGGGGAGAGGAGGGGGGTATAGGGAAGGTAGGGGAGAGGAGGGGGGGGTATAGGGAAGGTAGGGGAGAGGAGGGGGGTATAGGGAAGGTAGGGGAGAGGAGGGGGGTATAGGGAAGGTAGGGGAGAGGAGGGGGTATAGGGAAGGTAGGGAGAGGAGGGGGTTATAGGGAAGGTAGGGGAGAGGAGGGGGGTATAGGGAAAGTAGGGGAGAGGAGCGGGGTATAGGGAAGGTAGGGGAGAGGAGGGGGTATAGGGAAGGTAGGGGAGAGGAGGGGGGTATAGGAAGGTAGGGGAGAGGAGGGGGTATAGGGAAGGTAGGGGAGAGGAGGGGGTATAGGGAAGGTAGGGGAGAGGAGGGGGGTATAGGGAAGGTAGGGGAGAGGAGGGGGGTATAGGGAAGGTAGGGGAGAGGAGGGGGGTATAGGGAAGGTAGGGGAGAGGGGGGGTATAGGGAAGGTAGGGGAGAGGAAGGGGGTATAGGGAAGGTAGGGGAGAGGAGGGGTTGTATAGGGATGGTAGGGGAGAGGAGGGTGTATAGGGAAGGTAGGGGAGAGGGGGGGTATAGGGAAGGTAGGGGAGAGGAGGGGGGTATAGGGAAGGTAGGGGAGAGGAGGGGGTATTGAAAAACTGAGTTTAAATGTATTTGGCTAAGGTGAATGTTAACTTCAGACTTCAACTATATATAAGCTGCAGACTCCCAATCCAAAGGTTGGGTGTTCAATTCTAGCGCTAGAAAGTTTTTCATTGTATTTTTTTAAGCTTTTCGCTTTACTTTACACTTATCTTAACTATTTGGAATTAATGCCTAAACTTAAGTTTTAGTTTCATGTTTGCCGAGTTTGACTGAAAGCTAAAATATGGCAACAGCTGGTGTAGTTAAAACATCAAGCCATGGTGTAATTCTGCTACTGTAGTTACAGCACAGGTTGGCATTTTATTTGAGGATTAGATTGTTATTGTTACAACTGTTTATAAGGAAAAAACAGACACATTTTATGTTCAAATCATGTTGGAAATCAATGAAAGCAAATTTTTTGTTGTTGTTGCAATATAAAACTGGGAAGAGTCCAAGGACAATTGTAGAGGGTCAAACCAAATCTGGTAAATCAAATCAAATGTATTTATATAGCCCTTCTTACATCAGCTGATATCTCAAAGTGCTGTACAGAAACCCAGCCTAAAACCCCAAACAGCAAGCAATGTAGGTGTAGAAGCACGGTGGCTAGGAAAAACTCCCTAGAAAGGCCATGGACCTAGGGCTCAGGTCCTCCGAGAGAAAGAAAGAAAGAGAGAAAGAGAGAATTAGAGAGAGCATAATTAAATTCACACAGGACACCGGATAAGACAGGATAAATTCTCCAGATATAACAGACTGACTCTAGCCAACCCGACACATAAACTACTGCAGCATAAATACTGGAGGCTGAGACAGGAGGGGTCAGGAGACACTGTGGCCCCATCCGACGATACCCGCGGACAGGGTCAAACAGGAAGGATATAACCCCACCCACTTTGCCAAAGCACAGCCCACACACCACTAGAGGGATATCCTCAACCACCAACTTACCATCCTGAGACAAGGCCGAGTATAGCCCACAAAGATCTCCGCCACGGCACAACACAAGAGGGGGGCGCCAACTCAGACAGGAAGACCATGTTAGTGACTCAACCCACTCAAGTGACGCACCCCTCCTAGGGACGGCATGGAAGAACACCAATAAGCCAGTGACTCAGCCCCTGTAATAGGGTTAGAGGCAGAGAATGCCAGTGGAGAGAGGGGAACAGAGACAGCAAGGGCGGTTCGTTGCTCCACAGCCTTTCCGTTCACCTTCACATTCCTGGACCAGACTACACTCAATCATAGGACCCACTGAAGAGATGAGTCTTCAGTAAAGACTTAAAGGTTGAGACCGAGTCTACATCTCTCACATGGGTAGGCAGACTTTTCCATTAAAATGGAGCTCTATAGGAGAAAGCCCTGCCTCCAGCTGTTTGCTTAGAAATTCTAGGGACAATTAGGAGGCCTACATCTTGTGACCGTAGCGTACGTGTAGGTATGTATGGCAGGACCAAATAGGAAAGATAGGTAGGAGCAAGCCCATGTAATGCTTTGTTGGTTAGCAGTAACACCTTGAAATCAGCCCTTGCCTTAACAGGAAGCCAGTGTAGGGAGGCTAACACTGGAGTAATATGATCAAATTTTTTGGTTCTAGCCGTTTGTTATGTTCAACATAGGAGGGCCAAGCACAGGAAGCAGCTCTTTCAGTAGTTTAGTTGGAATAGGGTCCAGTATGCAGCTTGAAGGTTTAGAGGCCATGATTATTTTCATCATTGTGTCAAGAGATATAGTACTAAAACACTTTAGTGTCTCCCTTGATCCTAGGTCCTGGCAGGGTTGTGCAGACTCAGGACAATGGAGCTTTGGAGGAATACGCAGATTTAAAGAGGAGTCCGTAATTTGCTTTCTAATGATCATGATCTTTTCCTCAAAGAAGGTCATGAATTTATTACTGCTGAAGTGAAAGCCATCCTCTCTTGGGGAATGCTGCTTTTTAGTTAGCTTTGCGACAGTATCAAAAATAAATTTCAGATTGTTCTTATTTTCCTCAATTAAGTTGGAAAACTAGGATGATCGAGCAGCAGTGAGGGCTCTTCGATACTGCACGGTACTGTCTTTCCAATCTAGTCGGAAGACTTCCAGTTTGGTGTGGCGCCATTTCCGTTCCAATTTTCTGGAAGCTTGCTTCAGAGCTCGTGTATTTTCTGTATACCAGGGAGCTAGTTTCTTATGACAAATGTTTTTAGTTTTTAGGGGTGCGACTGCATCTAGGGAATTGCGCAAGGTTAAATTGAGTTCCTCAGTTAGGTGGTTAACTGATTTTTGTCCTCTGACGTCCTTGGGCAGGCAGAGGGAGTCTGGAAGGGCATCAAGGAATCTTTGGGTTGTCTGGGAATTTATAGCACGACTTTTGATGCTCCTTGGTTGGGGTCTGAGCAGATTATTTGTTGCGATTGCAAACGTAATAAAATGGTGGTCCGATAGTCCAGGATTATGAGGAAAAACATTAAGATACACAACATTTATTTCACGGGACAAAACTAGGTCCAGAGTATGACTGTGGCAGTGAGTAGGTCCAGAGACATGTTGGACAAAACCCACTGAGTCGATGATGGCTCCGAAAGCCTTTTGGAGTGGGTCTGTGGACTTTTCCATGTGAATATTAAAGTCACCAAAAATGTGTATATTATCTGCTAAGACTACAATGTCCGATAGGAATTCAGGGAACTCAGTGAGGAACGCTGTATATGGCCCTGGAGGCCTGTAAACAGTAGCTTTAAAAAGTGATTGAGTCGGCTGCATTGATTTCATGACTAGAAGCTCAAAAGACGAAAACGTCGTTGTTGTTTTTTTTGTAAATTGAAATTTGCTATCGTAAATGTTAGCAACACCTCCACCTTTGCGGGATGCGCGGGGGATATGGTCACTAGTGTAACCAGGAGGTGAGGCCTCATTTAACATAGTAAATTCATCAGGCTTAAGCCATGTTTCAGTCAGGCCAATCACATCAAGATTATGATCAGTGATTAGTTCATTGACTATAACTGCCTTGGAAGTGACGGATCTAACATTAAGTAACCCTATTTTGAGATGTGAGGTATCACGATCTCTTTCAATAATGGCAGGAATGGAGGAGGTCTTTATTCCAGTGAGATTGCTAAGGCGAACTCCGCCATGTTTAGTTTTGCCCAACCTAGATCGAGGCACAGACACGGTCTCAATGGGGATAGCTGAGCTGACTACACTGACTGTGCAAGTGGCAGACTCCACTAAGCTGGCAGGCTGGCTAACAGCCAGTGTGGTTAGATAAAGGAGAGTTTTGTCTTTAAAATGGTGTAAAATAGTCATATGTTTGAAAAATCGCTTTTTTACGAGAAAAATTGCATAAAAAATGATTTTAAACAGCGGTTGACATGCTTCGAAGTACGGTAATGGAATATTTTTTTTTTTAAATTCACGAAATGCGCCATGCTCGTAACCCTTATTTACCATTTCGGATAGTGTCTTGAATGCACGAACAAAACGCCGCTGTTTGGATATAACGATGGATTATTTTGAACCAAACCAACATTTGTTATTGAAGTAGAAGTCCTGGGAGTGCATTCTGACGAAGAACAGCAAAGGTAATCAAACTTTTCTAATAGTAAATCTGACATTGGTGAGGGCTAAACTTGGTGGGTGTGTAAATAGCTAGCCCTGTGATGCCGGGCTATGTACTCAGAATATTGCAAAATGTGCTTTCACCGAAAAGCTATTTTAAAATCGGACATGGCGATTGCATAAAGAAGTTCTGTATCTATAATTCTTAAAATAATTGTTATGTTTTTTGTGAACGTTTATCGTGAGTAATTTAGTAAATTCACCGGAAGTTTTCGGTGGGTATGCTAGTTCTGAACGTCACATGCTAATGTAAAAAGCTGTTTTTTTTATATAAATATGAACTTGATTGAACAAAACATGCATGTATTGTATAACATAATGTCCTAGGAGTGTCATCTGATGAAGATCATCAAAGGTTATTGCTGCATTTAGCTGTGGTTTTGTTTTTTGTGACATATATGCTAGCTTGAAAAATTGCCGTGTGATTATTTCTGGCTGGGTACTCTGCTGACATAATCTAATGTTTTGCTTTCGCTGTAAAGCCTTTTTGAAATCGGACAATGTGGTTCGATTAACGAGAGTCTTATCTTTCAAATGGTGTAAAATAGTCATATGTTTGAGAAATTGAAGTTATAGCATTTTTAAGGTTTTTGGATTTCGCGCCACGGAAAACATAATCTACTGCAAGCCTAAAGGTTTCTCCCCTCCCTGGGTGGGGAGACATTCTTCCCGTTATCAGATTCACAGTGGTCACAAGTTGTCTGCTGTCTGTTAACAGTTCTCCTTTTCCTTGAATGTCTCATTTATATTGCTAAATAGTAAAGTCTTAGCTTGTCCTATGCAAACACAGTTATAGAATTAGTATTATAATCACTCAGTTATACATTTTCAGGGTGGAATCATTTAGTCAAAACCTTAACCTCTCTAGGGCATGCGGGACGAAATCGTCCCACCAAGTCAACAGCCAGTGGAATCCCGTGGCGCGATATTCAAATACCTTAGAAATGCTATAACTTCAATTTCTCAAACATATGACTATTTTACACCATTTTAAAGACAAGACTCTCCTTTATCTAACCACACTGTCCGATTTCAAAAAGGCTTTACAACGAAAGCAAACCATTAGATTATGTCAGCAGAGTACCCAGCCAGAAATAATTAGACACCCATTTTTCAAGCTAGCATATAATGTCACAAAAACCAAAACCACAGCTAAATGCAGCACTAACCTTTGATGATCTTCATCAGATGACACTCCTAGGACATTATGTTATACAATACATGCATGTTTTGTTCAATCAAGTTCATATTTATATAAAAAAAACAGCTTTTTACATTAGCATGTAACGTTCAGAACTAGCATACCCCCCGCAAACTTCCGGTGAATTTACTAAATTACTCACGATAAACGTTCACAAAAAACATAACAATTATTTTAAGAATTATAGATACAGAACTCCTTAATGCAATCGCGGTGTCAGATTTTAAAATAGCTTTCGGCAAAAGCACATTTTGCAATATTCTGAGTACATAGCTCGCCATCACGGGCTAGCTAATTTGACACCCACCAAGTTTGGCGTTCACTAAACTCAGATTTACTATAAGAAAAATTGGATTACCTTTGCTGTTCTTCATCAGAATGCACTCCCAGGACTTCTACTTCATCACCCAATGTTGTTTTGGTTCAAAATAATCCATAGTTATGTTCAAATATCCTCTGTTTTGTCCGTGCGTTCAGGTCCCTATCCGAAGGGTGACGCTCCGGCGCATATCGTGACAAAAAATTTCACAATATTCCATTACCGTACTTCGAAGCATGTCAAACGCTGTTTAAAATAAATTTTTATGCCATTTTTCTCGTAAAAAAGCGATAATTTTCCGACCGGGAAACCTTGTTTTCGTTCAAAGACTGAAAATGTAAACATGGAGTCGTCTCGTGCATGCGCACCCCTTCTCATTGCTCTCAGATCGACCACTTACCAAAAGCCCTACTGTTTTTCAGCCAGAGACAGCAGAGTCATCATTCAAAGTTCTGGCGCCTTCTGAGAGCCTATGGGAGCACTAGAAAGTGTCACGTTACAGCAGAGATATTCTGTTTTGGATAGAGATGGTGTAGAAGGCCAAGAAATGGTCAGAGAGGGCACTTCCTGTGCAGAGTCTTCTCAGGTTTTGGCCTGCCATATGAGTTCTGTTATACTCACAGACACCATTCAAACAGTTTTAGAAACTTTAGGGTATTTTCTATCCAAATCAAACAATTATATGCATATTCTAGTTACTGGGCAGGAGTAGTAACCAGATTAAATCGGGTACGTTTTTTATCCAGATGTGAAAATACTGCCCCCTACCCTAGAGAGGTTAAGTTATAGGCAGGTATAGATGAAAACTGAATTGTAGAAGTGAGAACTTAACCTGGGGTCCACTTAGACGTGGGGCCCGATTAATGTCAGGATGATTTGTTTTTAACTTAGGAACAGGAAGAAGAGTTAAAAGTGGTACCCTCGTGTTAGGGTCCCAAGGACCCATTGATGTGGGGTTAATTAAATTAGTTATTTTAGTGTAAGTAGTCCTGAAGTCAAATTATAGATTTTATTAAAAGTAATTATTAGTAATTTAGGAAAAATTGAGCCCTGAGGGAAGCTACATTTTGATTTAGGAAAATAATATTTTACGAATCCTTCTCAGGAGGGCTGTAAGGCAGACTGTTAGTATTCTTAGCAGAACAAGGTCATAAAGTCAGCAAAAGGAAGTTGCAACTCTGGCAGGAGGAAGTTATCTATTTGGGGCACACTATAACTCAAGAAGGGAGAACACTTAATTCTACCAGAAAGACAGCCATCCTAGAAGCACCTAAACCACTCAATAAGAAACAAATGATGAGTTTTCTTGGAACGATTAACTATTGCCGTGCGTGGATACCCCATTTTGCATTACATACAGGGAAGCTTAGTGAGTTGATATGTGGTAAAGCTATGGCAGCAAAAGATAAGATCAAGTGTACAGATGAGGCTGAAAATCAGTTTGTAAACATTAAAAAGTTATTAACATCTAGCTCAGTACTGGCGTATCCCAGATATGATCGCCCCTTTACCCAGACAGTAGACTGTAGGGAGGGGTTCATGACATCAGTACTGACCCAGAGACACGGGGGGAAAAAATAGGCCTATTGCTTACTATTCCTCCCGATTAGATGAAGTAGCCCAAGCCATGCCACTATGTTTGCAGTCTGTGGTGGCAGCAGTTCAGGCAGTTGAGGACTCGGCATCTGTTGTGCTCTATCATGATTTGACTTTAAAAGTTCCTCATGCCGTATCCATACTGTTGTTAGAACATAAGATGGCTTACATGTCACCAGCTAGACATTTGTCTCGTATGATAATTATTTTGAACATGCCTAATTTGACAAAAGGATGTTGTACTACTCTGAACCCCTCAACATTATTTCCTATTGCAACAGATGGCAGCCCACATGATTGTGTAACAGAAACTGAGAAAGTTGTCCTATCAAGACCCGATTTGACTTATCTAGCTTTACCTGATGGGGAACTGACTATGTTTGTAGATGGATCATCAAGAAAGAACCATGATGGCACTAATGCGACAGGATATGCTATAGTTACAGACACAGAGGTCTTGGAAGCAGAGCTGTTACTGAGAAACTATTCAGCACAATAAGCAGAAATAGTAGCACTTAGCCGTGCGTGTCAGTTAGGGACAGGAAAATGTATTACTATTTACACAGACAGTGCCTATGCATTTAACACAGTACACATATTTGCAGCCCAATGGAGTAACAGGGGAATGGTAACCACTTCTGGGAAACCTATTACACACGCTCAGTTGATTTTGAATCTATTAGATGCTGTACTTTTGCCATAAAAGTTAGCTATTTGTAAATGTGAGGCCCACATTAGAGGGACAGATAGTGTCAGTAACAACAACAGAAAAGCAGATGTGGAAACGAAAAAGGCAGGTCTTAATTAACCTCTTACATCTAGATGTTCCGCTAGCGGAACACCGATCCAATATCCAATGATAGGGCATGGCGCGAATTACAAACTCCTCAAAAATCCCAAAACTTCCATTTTTCAAACATATGACTATTTTACACCATTTTAAAGACAAGACTCTCCTTTATCTAACCACATTGTCCGATTTCAAAAAGGCTTTACAATGAAAGAAAAACATTAGATTATGTCAGGAGAGTACCCAGCCAGAAATAATCACACACCCATTTTTCAAGCTAGCATATAATGTCACAAAAACCAAAACCACAGCTAAATGCAGCACTAACCTTTGATGATCTTCATCAGATGACACTCCTAGGACATTATGTTATACAATACATGCATGTTTTGTTCAATCAGGTTCATATTTATAACAAAAACCAGCTTTTTACATTAGCAAGTGACGTTCAGAACTAGCATACCCACCGAAACTTCCGGTGAATTTACTAAATTACTCACGATAAATGTTCACAAAAAACATAACAATTATTTTAAGAATTATAGATACAGAACTCCTTTATGCAATCGCTGTGTCCAATTTTAAAATAGCTTTTAGGTGAAAGCACATTTTGCAATATTCTGAGTAGATAGCCCGGCCATCATGGCTAGCTATTTTGACACCCAATAAGTTTGGCACTCACCAAACTCAGATTTACTATAACAAAAATTGGATTACCTTTGCTGTTCTTTGTCAGAATGCACTCCCAGGACGTCTACTTCAACAAAAAATGTTGGTTTGGTTCCAAATAATCCATAGTTATATCCAAATAGCTGCGTTTGGTCTTGCATTCAAGACACTATCCGAAGGGTGAAGCGCCGGCGCATATCGTGACAAAAAATTAGAAATATTCCATTACCGTACTTCAAAGCATGTCAAACGCTGTTTAAAATCAATTTTTATGCAATTTTTCTCGTAAAATAGCGATAATATTCCGACCGGGCGACATTGTTTTCGTTCAAAGACTGAAAATGTAAAATGGACTCTTCATGTGCACGCGCGCCCCCGTTTCATTGTTCTCAGATCGACCACTATCCAAATGCGCTACTGTTTTTCAGCCAGCAACTGCAGAGTCATCATTCAACATTCTAGCGCCTTCTGAGAGCCTATGGGAGTCTTAGAAAATGTCACGTTACAGCAGAGATCCTCTGTTTTTGATAAAGAGGCTATAGAAGGCAGAAATGGTCAGAGAGGGCACTTCCTGTGCAGAATCTTCTCAGGTTTTGGCCTGCCATATGAGTTCTGTTATACTCACAGACACCATTCAAACATTTTTAGAAACTTTAGGGTGTTTTCTATCCAAATCGAACAATTATATGCATATTCTAGCTTCTGGGCAGGAGTAATAACCAGATTAAATCGGGTACGTTTTTTATCCGGCCGTGAAAATACTGCCCCCTATCCTAAACAGGTTAAACCGCAGCCGTCGACACAGCAGTTCTTAAAAGAGGACGTAAACATAGACAAGCTATATTAAAATTGTCAGTCTAGAGCACCAGTGAAAGGGATTTCGAAATGGGAGAAGTTAGGAGCAATTTATATAAGGACTGTATTTGGTATCATGATAAGTTACCAATACTACCTACGTCATTGTTTAGAGATGCGGCAAGATTGACACATGGGCAGAGCCATGTGTCAACAGGGGGGATAGTAGAGCAGGTTCGGAAACACTTTGTGGCCTATTGGATAACGAACTACTTAAAAATACATTTTTTATAATAGATAAGTATATTAAATGGGAAGAAGCGGCCCCAACTTACTGGGTGGACACGATTAGGGTAGTTGGTTTACTAGTATCTATCTCTTTAAATAATGGATTACATTTTAGCCTATCAGGTAAACCATATAGAATGCCATAGTTAGGGAGGCCAGAACAGGTAGACATAGAAGTTGAAGATATACTATCAGAACACATGGTTAACCAAACCCGTATGTCCGAGACTTTGTGTCCAACAGGTGAATTACAGGAGAAGATGATTCACTCAGTCCAACCAGGAGACTGGGTGTGGATCCAGTCCCTGAGGAGAAAAGAACTGGAAGCAGCCATGGTGGGAGGGCCCATACCAAGTGTTCTTGGTAATAGTCTTCACGGTGAGAATAGCTGAAAGAGCTACCTGGGTTCATATCACACATTGCGGGAGGGTAAGACACACTGACACTGTCGAACAATCACAGAGTTAGGAGAAGAACCGAATACCAATAAGGTTCGGGGGTTACCTCTCTAACGAAGATTCCCTAACCCGCCCGATCCTCACTGTGTGCGTTCATAGAAGTGAAAGTGTGGGTTGGCCTCTAGCCAGTGATATATTCTCCGGGAGGGGGTGGGGCTTTACAGGGGTACTGGTCAGTCTGAGCTGTCTGATTGTGGGAGCCATATTCCTAATACACCATGAACCACTTGAGAAGTCAGAAAGTGGTAACTTGACCCATTGTGTAGAAAATGTGGAGTTTTTATGGCCTAGGTACAAAAGGTCACTCGATCTGGATAAAAAGGAAGTGAGAGTAGAGTTAGGGAAGGATGTCTCAATAGAGTTCTATGCAGACCAAATGGGGTCCCTAACCTCCTGGCAGTCTAGGACTCGGACTTAATGGGGAAGATATCTGTGTAGATCCCGGTGTAACTCATGGAATCAGGTCATAGCTCACACAGAGAGAGAAGGCTATGTCAATCCACACACCCAATATAGAAACAGATGGAGTATAGTGAAGGCCAGGGTTTTTGACTGCAATCCAGAGCAAGGGAAGTATTGCTTGAAGATAGGAATGACCATTAAAAGCATAAAGAAAGAGTATTTAGGGTTATGGTATGTTGGCCTTGACCAGACCATTGTCGACACTGCGGTACCATTCCGAGTAGTAGAGGTTAGGACAGGAGATAGTTCTACCGCCAGCCAGAATACCAGTAGTACCCTGATAAAACGGGCATTACCCGTGTAGTCATCCAGAGCCAAGGACCGGTGAGGATAGTTCAGACGAAAGATCTTAAGGAAGTGATTGAGGTGGAGACTTGGTTTGGGGATTCCAACCTATGGCTGGAATGGATTCAGTATACAGCTAGATCAGTAGCTAAAGAAGAAGGTTATGCCTGCGCAACAGCCAAACTTCAGTTGACAACCATCCCCTTTCTACTCGATGGAATTAATTTACCAAGGGGAATGGCCTGTATAGTAAAGCTGTTCATGAAGGCAAGGAAGCCAGACAGTTGCACTGATCTGCATTATCTGTATCCTATGTGCCCATTAGATCCAGACTTCCCCCTTTCACAGTCGCAGGAGGAGACTATTATTGTGTGGCTCGACACAACACACACGGATGGAACGTAGGGGAAGTAAGAACATGCAATAGGACAGAGAATGTTACAACTGACGAGACAATGAGGGACCTGACTGGGTGGTTGAGTTCCGAGGACTTCAGTAAGATAAAAAGGCAGAGAGCGGATGTCTGGTGGTTGTGTGGAGGTATGAAGCTGTGGCCAAACCTGCCTGCAAATTGGACTGGTATTTGTGCATTGGTACAGTTAGACATGCCCTTCACCCGTACACAACACAAAGACCTAGTGCCAGGTGAAAGAGAGGGGAGGAGTGCTCCGTCAGGGTCCTTTGACAATAGAATTTACATTGATAGCATTGGGGTTCCAAGGGGGCTGCCTGATGAGTTTAAAGCTAGGAATCAGATATGGGCTGGATTGGAAGCAAGTATTTTTTGGTGGTCGACTCTCAATAAAAATGTGGATTGGATAAATTACATTTATTATAACCAACAGCATTTCATCAACTATACCAGAGAGGCAATTCAAGGGTTAGCAGAACAGACAGCTGTGACCACTTTGATGGTATTGCAGAATAGAATAGCTTTGGATATGCTTCTGGCTGAAAAGGGTGGTGTGTGTGTGATGTTCGTATCTGAATGCTGTACTTTCATCCCTGAGAACACAGCTCCAGATGGATCAATGACCAAGGCCCTGGCCGGTCTAAACAATTTAGCTCAGGAGTTAGCAGAAAAATCTGGGGTGGACACGGCACTCACGGGATGGTTTGATAGTACGTTCGGAAAATGGAAAAAGGTTGTAATCACTGTGTTGTGGGCTGCTTTCACCTGTAGGACTGTGTTGATATTATGTGGTTGTTGTTTGGTCCCTTGTGCGAGAGGTCTCATTTCCAGGGCTCTGGAGAGATCGATGACGGAGCAGATGGTGAGATACGGACCGATTCCAAGTTCAGACCAGTGGGATGACAAATATCTACCGCCGAGCCTGGTGGAGGATTCATTCAATTACGAGGAGCCCATGTTAGACGAGACCATCTTTAATGTTTAGGAAGACTGTTTCTCTAAATGAAGGTCATAGCAAAAATCCTAATCCGAAGAGTTATGACTGGACATAGGCTTAGAACAGTCATTGTTAAAAAATGGAAAAAGGTTGTAATCACTGTGTTGTGGGCTGCTTTCACCTGTAGGACTGTGTTGATATTATGTGGTTGTTGTTTGGTCCCTTGTGCGAGAGGTCTCATTTCCAGGGCTCTGGAGAGATCGATGACGGAGCAGATGGTGAGATACGGACCGATTCCAAGTTCAGACCAGTGGGATGACAAATATCTACCGCCGAGCCTGGTGGAGGATTCATTCAATTACGAGGAGCCCATGTTAGACGAGACCATCTTTAATGTTTAGGAAGACTGTTTCTCTAAATGAAGGTCATAGCAAAAATCCTAATCCGAAGAGTTATGACTGGACATAGGCTTAGAACAGTCATTGATAAGTATGTAATGAAAATACATGTATTCGTTTTCTTTGGGCTAGTTTGATTTTGTGTGACATTTCTGAATCCAATAAAAATAGATGTGTTATAGTGTATGTGAAATATTTAGCCAATAGGGTGGATTGAAATGGAAATAATATGATTAAAGGTTTGACTAAATGATTTCACCCTGAAAAGGTATAACCGAGTGATTATAAGATGAATGTACTAATGTGTGTGTGTCGGAAAAGTTGAAGCTTAATGATTTAGCAATGTAAGCAACCAGACAGCAGACAACTTGTGACCACTGTGAAACTGATAACAGGAAGAAGGTCTCCCCACCCAGGGAGGGGAGAAACCTTTAGGCTTGCAGTAGATTATGTAACATGGGGCAGGATATGATAAGCAATGTATGAGATGGAGAAGACTTGTAATAAGCATTGACAGTGTTAAAGAAGAGGAGGGGCATTTGTAAGGGGTATGACATATGGTATGACCAAATGTCAGGTATAAAAGGCTGTGTGCATTGTATGATATTCAGAGCTCTCGTAAATAAACATTCTGACCAATTGTAGGCTGGCTCTCCATCTGCTTCATTCAACCAGAATCTTACACCCTCTGGGGGGCAGACTGAGTAGTTTAATTGAAGTTCGGTTTATGAACATTGGGAACAGAATTCCCATGACAATTTGGTCCTTCGAGCCGGATTCCAACATCTGTCCCTGTCTTCCTAAGGTAACACGCCAAAAACCGTGTACGGGCGGGTCATTGACTTGTAAATTGTCCTGTCCCCTGAAATTGGGGTTCCATATCAGGCCGGTAAATATCTAAGGTCGACAGGGATGGTGACGGAATCCAACCTACATTGCTTTTCCCAGCCTACAAGACAAAGGTAACTAAATCTTTATTTACGCGGATTTGGGGGAATAATACCTGTATGATTGCATGTAGTGGATAAGGGAGTTCGTGTAGTCTAGGTGTTAAACGCCGAAATATCCATTGGGGCATACTAACCTGGTGACCTGTCTTTAGAATATTGTGTGGAGAACCCTGATATAGGTAGTATTCTATGCAATTGGAAGAGAGGAATTGGGTGTAGAGCCATCCTAGGCAAGGTGTGGGGGGTCCGTAATGACCCTAGGTATCTGTGGCCACTACCAATGTAAACTATCTAATGTTGAGACCTAAAGGTTAAATTGGTCGATATACATTAGGCAAGCTAATGCGCTTAGATCTTAACCTGTTAGGGTACAAGGGGCAGTATTTTCACGGCTGGATAAAAAAATGTACCCGATTTAATCTGGTTACTAATCCTACCCAGTTATTCGAATATGCATATACTTATTATATATGGATAGAAAACACCCTAAAGTTTCTAAAACTGTTTGAATGGTGTCTGTGAGTATAACAGAACTCATTTGGCAGGCAAAACCCTGAGACAGATTCTGACAGGAAGTGGATACCTGATGTGTTGAATTGACTTTAAGCCTATGCCATTGAAAAACAAAGGGGCTGAGGAATGTTTTGGCACTTCCTATTGCTTCCACTAGATGTCACCAGCCTTTACAAAGTGTTTTGAGTCTTATACTGTGAGATCTGACCGAACAAGAGCCATGGAACGGTGATGGCCCATTAGACACCTGGCGCGAGAGTTCATGTTGGGTACTCTCGTTCCAATACGGTTTCAAAGAGAACGCAATTGTCCGCCTTGAATTTTATTCATGTTCTGGTTAAAAAAGGCACTAATGATTTATGCGATACAACGTTTGACATGTTTGAACGAACGTAAATATATTTCTTCCGTTCGTGAAGTGAAGTGAAGTCCGGCTGGCTTAGATCATGTGCTAACAACACGGAGCTTCTTGGACATAAATGATGAGCTTTTTTGAACAAAACTACATTCGTTATGGACCTGGGATTCCTGGAAGTGACATCTGATGAAGACAATCAAAAGGTAATGGATTATTTACATAGTATTTTCGATTTTAGATCTCTCCAACATGGCGGTTAGTCTGTATCGCAAAGCGTATTTTTCTGGGCGCAGTGCTCAGATTATTGCAAAGTGTGATTTCCCAGTAAGGTTATTTTTAAATCTGGCAAGTCGATTGCGTTCAAGAGATGTAAATCTATAATTCTTTGAATGACAATATAATATTTTACCAATGTTTTCTAATATTAATTAATTATTTTGTTGTCATGACTTGACTGCCGGTTATTGGAGGGAAACGATTTCCTGAACATCAACGCCATAGTAAAACGCTGTTTTTGGATATAAATATGAACTTGATAGAACTAAAAATGCATGCATTGTCTAACATAATGTCCTAGGAGTGTCATCTGATGGAGATTGTAAAAGGTTAGTGCATAATTTTAGCTGATTTTATGGTTTTGGTGACGCCTGTCTTTGAATTTACAATACATTACACATAGCTATTGTCAATGTACTCTCCTAACATAACCTAACTTTATGCTTTCGCCGTAAAACCTTTTTGAAATCAGACAACGTGGTTAGATTAAGGAGATGTTTATCTTTCAAAGGGTGTAAGTTAGTTGTATGTTTGAGAAATTTGAATTTTGACATTTATTTGGTTTCAAATTTGCCGCTCTTGAAATGCACCTGCTGTTGATAGGGTGCGCCACGGGTGGCACGCTAGCGTCCCACATAGCCCCAAGAAGTTAAGGATAACTGATCTAGAGTATATTAGCGGGGAGGGTAGTCGAGATCTAACAGGGCGCAAAAATTGGTCTGACTATTCTATGGAAGGAGGAAGCACACACACATAGATTGTGCGAAGTGAAAAGCACATACACAGAGATCGTGTGCATAGAGTGTGAGCACCCACACAGAGAGGAGTGATAAACACATAGATTGTGATACACATAGAAGGTTTAAATGGAAACAGAGGAAAAGTATATATACATAGATTAAAGATAATAACAGATTATAGAAACACACGCATAGATTGTGCAGCCTAATAATAAATAGTTCTTGAATAACCATGGGTGGCAAACCCTCAAAGGAGGTGCAGGAATTAACTGGAGATGAGAAGTACATGGCGTTAAATGTTATAAAATAAATATTTATTTCAGTCCAATGTGGAGAAGGAAGTATGAATTTGATGGAAGTTTGGACATAGAAAAGTTGGGACTAATGATAACAAAGATGCATAAGGTATGTGGGGACAAGACAGGGAAACAGCAGGTCGAGGGTTAGACATAGCCAGGGTGTGGCTGTCTGAAGCCCGGAGAAGAAGGCGAGAAGGCAAGTGTAGAGAAAGAGAGAGAGAAAGTTGAAGAAGGATATCAGCAGCGAAAAAATTATGTGCGTGTGAGATAGGTTTACTGACCAGTTAAAAGTAACTTGTGTATGTGTGAGACCTAATAACTTATCAAAAGTCCCAATAGTAATTATTCCTAAATTCTAAGAAGGGGAAAAAGAGACAGAAACAACGACGAAGAGAGCAGAGGGTGAAAAGAAAAAGGAAGTTAATAAGAAAGTTGAAAAGTAGGTTTGGCAATTGAAATGTTACTTTTAAGTCTTGGACATTTCATAATTGTGAAGCCGAAAGAGAAGAGAAAGTTGAAAAGTTGGTTTTACTCTTACGATAGAGGAAAGGCAGAACGTTGTTGGAGTAGAGGTTATATATTTTTTTATTGTTTAGGTAACAATAGTGAATTTGAGCAGGAAGTAATGTATTCTAACATTATAATCTGTTTCCATTACGTGGAACAATGTCAGGTCAGTAAAGTGAATTGCAGGTTGAGTTGATTTTTATTTTACAGGGACGGTGCACATTAATCACAGTAGTTTCTAATGGCAGGGTATTCCAGAAAGGGGAAGCTCTTACACTGAAAGCAGATTGACTTAAGATGATTTTCCTTAAGGGAATTATACAGTCATCTCTCATGGCGGACCTTGTGGATCTGCGGCCATAAGGTTTGGGTTTTCCGTCTAACAAAAGTTCTCAGTGGAGGGGAAGCCTGGACATTTAGAATCCTGTATACAAGACATGCGTCAGTGTATTGCCTAAGATATTTTCTTTCAATTCAGAAGTTCATGCTTTTTGAGAATGTAACAGTGATGATGGCTATGAGGCTTCCTATCAAGCACTTTGAGAGACTGTTTACCGACTGAATGGGTTTACATGTTGTAAAGCAAGCGTGGGTCAAATTATTCACCTAGTATATTAAGTAGGGGAGGTTCATAGATTTGAAGTACAGTGAAATTATCATCATTATTAGGTTTTGTTTGTAGTCAACTTTTGGTTTTCTGAATCGGTGTAGTAAAATGAAATGCTTTTTTGGGGGAAAAGGAGCGCTTCATTGTCTCTCTTCATTGTCCCACCTACTCAACAGCCAGTTGAATCCAGTGGCGCGTTATTCAAATATCTTAGAAATGCTATTACTTCAATTTCTCAAACATATGACTATTTTACACCATTTTAAAGACAAGACTCTCGTTAATCTAACCACACTGTCCGATTTCAAAAAGGCTTTACAACGAAAGCAAAACATTAGATTATGTCAGCAGAGTACCCAGCCAGAAATAATCAGACACCCATTTTTCAAGCTAGCATATAATGTCATATAAATCCAAACCACAGCTAAATGCAGCACTAACCTTTGATGATCTTCATCAGATGACACTTCTAGGACATTATGTTATACAATACATGCATGTTTTGTTCAATCAAGTTCATATTTATATCAAAAAACAGCTTTTTACATTAGCATGTGACGTTCAGAAAAAGCATACCCCCCGCAAACCTCCGGGGAATTTACTAACAATTTGCTAAATTACTCACGATAAACGTTCACAAAAAGCATAACAATTATTTTAAGAATTATAGATACATTACTCCTCTATGCACTCGATATGTCCGATTTTAAAATAGCTTTTGAAGCACATTTTGCAATATTCTAAGTACATAGCCCGGCATCACAGGGCTAGCTATTTAGACAGCCGGCAAGATTAGCCTTCATCAAAATCATATTTCCTATAAGAAAAATGGTCTTACCTTTCCTGTTCTTCGTCAGAATGCACTCCCAGGACTTCTACTTCAATAACAAATGTAGGTTTGGTCCCAAATAATCCATTGTTATATCCAAACAGCGGCGTTTTGTTTGTGCGTTCTAGACACTATCAGAATGCTAAATCACGGTCGTGCGCATGGCGCAGAACGTGACAAAAAATTTCTAAATATTCCATTACCGTACTTCGAAGCATGTCAACCGCTGTTTAAAATCCATTTTTATGCAATTTATCTTGTAGAAAAGCGATAATATTCCGACCGGGAATCTGCAATTAGCTAAACAGCCAAATGAAAATACTCCACGGGGGCAAATCGCGCACGCGCCTAATTCTATTGTCCCATGATGGGACACTTGGAAAAGGAGATAATGTGTTTCAGCCTGAGGCTCCCTCGTCATCGTTCAGGTTTTTCCCGGGTTCTGAGAGCCTATTGGAGCCCTAGGAATTGTCACGTTACAGCTAAGATCCTGACTCTTCAATAAACAGAAGCAAGAACAACAACACCTTGTCAGACAGGGTACTTCCTGCATGAAACCTTGTCAGGTTTTTGCCTGCCATAGGAGTTCTGTTATACTCACAGACATCATTCAAACAGTTTTAGAAACTTTAGGGTGTTTTCTATCCAAACCTGAACAATAATATGCATATTCTAGCTTCTGAGTTGGTGTAGGAGGCAGTTAAAAATGGGCACATATTTTTTCCAAAATTCTCAATGCTGCCCCCTAGCCCGTAGAGGTTAAGGACATTACATCAAAGTTGGATCAGCCTGTAGTGTGGTTTTCCACTTTAATTTTGAGTGTGACTCCAAATCCAGAACTCCATGGGTTGATAAATTGGATTTCCATTGATTATTTTTGTGTGATTTTGTTGTCAGCACATTCAACTATGTAAAGAAAAAAGTATTTAATAAGATTATTTCTTTCATTCAGATCTAGGATGTGTTGTTTAAGTGTTCCCTTAATTTTTTTTGAGCAGTATATAAAAACAGCATTTTACATTGGCGCATGATGTTCAGAAAATATTTTGCCTCCAATACCGCCGGTGATTAGCGCTACAATTTACAAAATTACTATTCGAAAACATTGGTAAAATATAATATTGTCATTCAAAGAATTATAGATTAACAACTCGTGAATGGAACCGCATTGCCAGATTTCAAAATAACTTTACTGGGAAATCACACTTTGCAACAATCTGTGCTCAGAAAAATACGCTAGGCGATACAGACCAGCGCCATCTTGGAACCATCTACAATCATAAATAGTATTAGAAATATTCACTTACTTTTGATAATCTTCATCAGAAGGCACTTCCAGGAATCCCAGGTCAGCAACAAATGTTGTTTTGTTTGATAAAGTTCACAATTTATGTCGAAATAGCTCCTTGTTGTTTCCACGTTCTGTAGGCTACTTCAAGTGTACGATGCGCGCGGAACATGTCGCCACGAAAAGTTTAAAAAAAATCTATTTACATTCGTTCAAACATGTCAAACGTTGTATAGCATAAATCTTTAGGGCCTTTTCAATCAGAACTTCAATAATATTCAAAGCGGACGATTGCATTGTCTTATAAAACGTTTCGGGAACAAAACATTCCCCACATGCACGCGCGCCATAGTAGTAATGGCCATCCGCTTGTGACCAAGTTTCCAGGCTTCTCGTTCGGTCTGTTTTTACCGGAGAAGACTCAAACCACTTTGTAAAGGCTGTTGACATCTAGTGGAAGCCTTAGGAAGTGCTAAATGAGTAACCAGTCCCTGTGTGTTTCATAGGCAAAGGCTTGAAAGTGATTCCACACATCAGATTTCCACTTCCGTTAGGATTTGTCTCAGGTTTTTGCCTGCCATATGAGTTCTGTTATACTTACAGACACCATTCAAACTGTTTTAAAAACTTCAGAGAGTTTTCTATCTAAATCTACTAATAATACGCATATTGTAGTTCCTGGGCCCGAGTAGTAGGCCATTTAATATGGGTACGTTTTTCATCCGGCCGTGAAAATACTGCCCCCTACCCTAGAGAAGTTAAGTCTGCACAGACAACTAATTACCTTTTACACACTATATGCTGACTGCCACATATACAAAGGATGTGCTTGTTTATAAAAGCGTTGAACCGGCACTGGTCGTTGAGCTTCTCAACTATCCACTGTTGAGTGGATAGTTGATTCTCCGTTTTAGCTAATCTTATAATAAAGTGTTGTTTGAAATAATCTGCAGTCTCTCTTCCTTTGATTAGATATTCCACAACACGTTGCATCAACCAATGGTTCCATGCCATGTCTTGGACTGTGCAGTCAGGCACCAGATTGTTATAACATATGATGTGGTAATATGTAAAACATCTATCCAGGTGTTGAAAGATCTGGCAGGAGTCCGCAACGTCTGAGCAGAGGAACTCGCCCAACCTGTTATTGATGCTGTGTTCATATCAAGTAGGAAGCTCAGAAAATACTACTAAACTGGGAGCAATGAGTTGGGTGCCTTAATGGTGTTATGTAGTTGTGTTGTCATGTTGTGAATGTTGTATTGTAGTAACCAACTGTATTTAATGGTGTTATGTAGTTGTGTTGTCATGTTGTGAATGTTGTATTGTAGTAACCAACTGTATTTAATGGTGTTATGTAGTTGTGTTGTCATGTTGTGAATGTTGTATTGTAGTAACCAACTGTATTTAATGGTGTTATGTAGTTGTGTTGTCATGTTGTGAATGTTGTATTTTAGTAACCAACTGTATTTAATGGTGTTATGTAGTTGTGTTGTCATGTTGTGAATGTTGTATTGTAGTAACCAACTGTATTTAATGGTGTTATGTAGTTGTGTTGTCATGTTGTGAATGTTGTATTGTAGTAGGCCTTACCCCCACCAACAGAGACAGCAACAGACGACACAGAGAAAGTGATGGAGAGAGGCAGAGGATGGGAGTGTACAGTAGACTGGGATTCTAATTACTGCACTGCGCATGTGTGTGTGTGTGTGTGTGTGTGTGTGTGTGTGTGTGTGTGTGTGTGTGTGTGTGTGTGTGTGTGTGTGTGTGTGTGTGTGTGTGTGAGAGAGAGAGAGTGAGAGGGTGTTTTGGTACTGTAGGATTCTTTAATCAGTGTGGCTCATTGGACAGGTCAGAGTCTCAACACAATTGAAAACTTACCATCAACAAAACACCAAATGATGGAATTTCTTGTGGAAGAATGGTGTCACATCCCTCCAATAGAGTTCCAGACAGTTGTAGAATGTATGCCAAGGCTCATTGTAAGAGCTGTAAAGAGAGAGGGAGTGGGAGAGAGAACAGGCAGAACCTGATATGGAAATGAGCAGAAACGAAAGTATCTTTCGAAGACCTAATGATCATTCAGACTCTGTTTCTATTGAGAGATAAAAGGTAAGACGACAATTGTTTATGTGTATTAATATAGTTGATGATATTGTTATGTGTACTCATATAGTTGATGATATTGTCTTGTGTATTAATATAGTTGATGATATTGTTATGTGTATTCATATAGTTGATGATATTGTTATGTGTATTAATATAGTTGATGATATTGTTGTGTGTATTCATATAGTTGGTGATATTGTTATGTATATTCATATAGTTGATGATATTGTTATGTGTATTCATATAGTTGATGATATTGTTATGTGTATTAATATAGATGATGATATTGTTATGTGTATTAATATAGTTGATGATATTGTTGTGTGTATTAATATAGTTGATGATATTGTTATGTGTATTAATATAGTTGATGATATTGTTATGTGTATTCATATAGTTGATGGTATTGTTGTGTGTATTAATATAGTTGATGATATTGTTATGTGTATTCATATAGTTTATGATATTGTTGTGTGTATTAATATAGTTCATGATATTGTTATGTGTATTAATATAGTTGGTGATATTGTTATGTGTATTCATATAGTTTATGATATTGTTATGTGTATTCATATAGTTTATGATATTGTTGTGTGTATTAATATAGTTCATGATATTGTTATGTGTATTAATATAGTTGGTGATATTGTTATGTGTATTCATATAGTTTATGATATTGTTATGTGTACTAATATAGTTAATTATATTGTTATGTGTATTAATATAGTTGGTGATATTGTTGTGTGTATTCATATAGTTGATGATATTGTTATGTGTATTCATATAGTTGATGATATTGTTTTGTGTATTAATATAGTTGATGATATTGTTGTGTGCATTAATATAGTTGATGATATTGTTGTGTGTATTAATATAGTTGATGATATTGTTGTGTGTATTAATATAGTTGATGATATTTTTGGTGGACAGTGTTATAATAGTCCTACTCTCCTTAAAATGTTTTCGATATAAATTAGATGCGTGGGGTGAATTCGTTCTGTGTCCATCTGTGTGTCCCAGGGTGATCGCTCCTACACTATCTACAATCTAAAAGGGTTCTTTGACTGTCCCCATAGGAGAACCCTTTGTAGAACCCTTTTTTTGGTACTAGCTAGAACCCTTTTGGGTTCTTTGAAGAACCCTTTCCACAGAGGGTTCTACATGGAAGCCAGAAGGGTTCTACCTGGAACCCAAAAGCGTTCTCCTATGGGGACGGCCGGAGGACCCGTTTGGAACCCTTTATTCTAAGAGTGTACTGTATCATAGGTCTATAGACTTGTCTTCTCAAAACAGGTTTAAAACGCAACAAACAACAAACAAACATTTTCTCTTTATTATCTACAGTTAACTCTTTTCACTCAGGAAGGTATGTTGTGTGAAAGAGAGACTTGTAAATATTGTGGAAAGACTAACAACAACTTACACTTCCTCAAAACAGTTTGTGTGTATTCATTAGTGCCCACCGTAGCAAAACGTTTGGCAACAGAAACCGTTTAGGTCACATTGTACAGCGTTTAGAGTAAACGGTTTATGTTTTATGCAACATTTTAAAACGGTTGGCTGTGGAGTAAACTAATGAATACAACCCAGGTTGTCGCCTACGACTCAGCATGTTGATACCTGCCTCTTGCTGAAACCTGAACGTAGCCTGAGGGGTATACTATGATACAGGCTTGATATACTGGTTTTCTAAAGCTAGCCAGCTTCAGTTAGCTTCACATTCCAGCTCAGGCCTCACCCATCAGAATATACAGAACAGAACAGAAAAAATCGCAATGAAGTTTCAAGGTGAGAATCCTGCCAGGGATTTTTGTAAAGTGTGTAGATAAATTAAATGTAATGTTAGTATAGTGAATGACAGTAAAACTCTCCTAACAGTCTACTACTACTGAGACAGGTTGGTGTAATGTTAGTATAGTGAATGACAGTAAAACACTCCTAACAGTCTACTACTACTGAGACAGGTTGGTGTAATGTTAGTATAGTGAATGACAGTAAAACACTCCTAACAGTCTACTACTACTGAGACAGGTTGGTGTAATGTTAGTATAGTGAATGACAGTAAAACACTCCTAACAGTCTACTACTACTGAGACAGGTTGGTGTAATGTTAGTATAGTGAATGACAGTAAAACACTCCTAACAGTCTACTACTACTGAGACAGGTTGGTGTCAGTTTAATCAGACAAAATGGAGCTGACTGGACGTGGTCAATTTTTGTAGGGGTTACTACATTTTTCGTAAGGAAAACTCAAGTCTGAAATTTCTAAGTGGAAATTACAAACTTCAGAAGCCTTTTTAAACCTCTAATACACTACAAGTTTTACATTTCCTGCATTGCTGGAAAGTTATTCTGCAGTGGGGGGTGATCAAATTAAGATCCTACATCTGTACACATAATTGTACATGGGGATATGTATGGTGGTCTATAACATCCAATCACAGAGGTTTACATCAGCTGACAGTTGCAATGTTATTGCTCATAACTCAAACTGCCCTTTTCAGATAAAGACATAAACTCTGTACAGATGTAGGATCTTAATTTGATCACCCTGTTGCAGTAAAACTAAACTTGTAGTGTATTTGAGTGTTATTAAAACTTTAGAAAAGGTTTCTGAAGATAATAAATTCCACTTTTCCATTTTAAAACTGTTCATTAATTATAATCCACACAATAATTCAAATGTCCTGTTTCTGCAGGATTATTTTCCTGGTGTAGCAAACTGGCTCAAATTAAGATCCAACATCTGCAGCAATATACCCCTCTCTAATGTATATGGCTCTATTGAGATTCACTTTTGACCATTTGACATCTTGTATTTACTGTTGTTTAGGCTGGTTGAATGAGTTGCCTGTGAAAGCTACTTCATCTGCAAGAAAACAGGGGCTGCACCAGTGACTGTCAGAAGTTTTGTGATTTCCTCATATGAACGTGAAAGTAAGTGCATTGTCTACGCAGTTACAAAAATGGCTGTTGAAACTGTGGCACATATTTCTCGGTAACATTGAATAAATGTGTTGGTATGTAGGAAAGACGGGCAGACTCTCATACTGTTGGTCTAGACTACCTACAAACTATTATAAGGCTATGATCACTTATCATGCCGACAAACCTGATGGTCTCTGTGAACTGATCTGAACAGGTTTAGACTGGTCATCTATGATATGTAGGTTATATACAGTACATTCTCTGTCCTGCTACTGGTAGGACTATAACATTATGTTGATCTGAACAGGTTTGGACTGGTCATCTATGATATGTAGGTTATATACAGTACATTCTCTGTCCTGCTACTGGTAGGACTATAACATTATGTTGATCTGAACAGGTTTAGACTGGTCATCTATGATATGTAGGTTATATACAGTACATTCTCTGTCCTGCTACTGGCCTATAACATTATGTTGATCTGAACAGGTTTAGGCTGGTCATCTATGATATGTAGGTTATATACAGTACATTCTCTGTCCTGCTACTGGACTATAACATTATGTTGATCTGAACAGGTTTAGACTGGTCATCTATGATATGTGCGTTATATACAGTACATTCTCTGTTCTGCTACTGGTAGGACTATAACATTATGTTGATCTGAACAGGTTTAGACTGGTCATCTATGATATGTAGGTTATATACAGTACATTCTCTGTCCTGCTACTGGTAGGACTATAACATTATGTTGATCTGAACAGGTTTAGGCTGGTCATCTATGATATGTAGGCTATAGCCGATGTATAGACCTTGATCTGCATATCACTAACAAACTGTTATTATACATTATAACCTGGTCTACTTTAAATAATATAACATCTCTCACTTGATGCAAAAAACCTTTCTGAATGGATCAACAATTTCCTCCTCGGATCAATCATGCCCGTTTTAGCCCTTCTGTCTAAATTCTCAGATATGTTTAGAAAAGAACAGATTGAAAGACAATAAATATCCTACTGTTAGTGAATACAAATACGTGTGAGACATGGCCTTGTGTTGCTGTACTGTCTATAACTACCTTAACAAACAGTGACTTATTATTATTATTGTTATTATTATTATTATTATTATTATTATTATTATTGTTGCTGTACTGTCTATAACTACCTTAACAAACAGTGACTTATTATTACTTTAATTATTATTATTATTATTATTGTTGTTCTGTCTATAACTACCTTAACAATCAGTGACTTATTATTATTATTATTATTATTATTATTGTTGTTGTTATTGTTATTATTATTATTATTATTATTGTTGCTGCACTGTCTATAACTACCTTAACAAACAGTGACTTATTATTATTATTATTACTATTATTATTATTGTTGCTGCACTGTCTATAACAACCTAAACAAACAGTGAGTTATTATTATTATTATTATTATTTTGTTATTATTGTTGTTGTTCTGTCTATAACTACCTTAACAAACAGTGACTTATTATTATTATTATTATTATTGTTGCTGTACTGTCTATAACTACCTTAACAAACAGTGACTTATTATTATTATTATTATTATTGTTATTATTGTTGTTGTTCTGTCTATAACTACCTTAACAAACAGTGACTTATTATTATTATTATTATTATTGTTATTGTTGCTGTTCTGTCTATAACTACCTTAACAAACAGTGACTTATTATTATTATTATTATTGTTATTGTTATTATTATTGTTGTTGTTCTGTCTATAACTACCTTAACAAACAGTGACTTATTATTATTATTATTATTATTATTATTGTTGCTGTACTGTCTATAACTACCTTAACAAACAGTGACTTATTATTATTATTATTATTATTGTTATTGTTGTTGTTCTGTCTATAACTACCTTAACAAACAGTGACTTATTATTATTATTGACAGTTACCATGGAGATGAAATGTCACAACAACATGTTCATGTGATGCATTAAATCACCTGACTGTTTCTATGTCTGTTAGTAAATGTTTTATTTCTCAAAGAGACAATGAATAAATGAGAACAATTGACAGTCAAGAACTAGTTGTCACTGTGTTAACCACAACCAACATGCTGGATCTCTGTTTACAGAGGTCAGTGCTCTAAAATGAGTCTCTCTGGGGAGAGAAAGGAAGGGGGCCCTGCCTCTAAAATGAGTCTCTCTGGGGACAGAGAGGAAGGGGGCCCTGCCTCTAAAATGAGTCTCTCTGGGGAGAGAGAGGAGGGGGGCCCTGCCTCTAAAATGAGTCTCTCTGGGGAGAGAGAGGAGGGGGGCCCTGCCTCCAAAATGCATCTTTCTGGTGGACATGACACCAAAGCTAAGAGGTGAGATAACAATTTTATGAATAATTCATGAAGTTTATTTCCTATATAAATAGCTATCTTAAGATGAATGCACTTACTGTAAATCTCTCTGGATAAGAGCATCTGCTAAATCAGGGGTTCTCAATCCGGGGTCTGCGGAGGTACTGCAGGGGTTCTGCAGGAAGCTCGGGGAGTGGTGGTGTATCCAGGGAGAAAACTAAACTAATATTCTGAAATGTCATTGTGGTCTTATGTTACCGTCTATTGGAATTATTTAGCAACTGCAGTAGTGCTGAAAAATTGTGTTATTCCTTACTAAAGTAGTAATTACTCAGAATTACTAGTTAATTTTATCGCTTACAATCATAAAATAAGAACTTATAGCATAACAAACAATTAAACTGACATAAACCAAAATCACTATATATGTAGTTATTTAGTTAATTACCAAATTGAGCCGGTCGGTCACATTTGAGAGTGAGGGAGATAGATAGCATTTTGCATAAAAAAACATGATTTTTGTCTCTCTGAAATGAAACCATCAAGTGATAGATTTTAAACAAATCCTTGTCTGTGAGAGATGTAATAATTAATACATAATTTCTTTAAACAATAAAAGCTCATTTCTGTAAAGTGATATGTTGCGTTTTGGAACTCTTCTTATGTTTCCCATCTGAGATCAGAGCAGATGAGAGATGTAATGTTTGTCTCTGTTGTGTTGAAGTCCAATCAAGCAGGAGAGACCAGCCTCCCCTGTACCCAGCTGTGTGTCCATGAAGAGTGACTGGTCTATGGTTCAACCTATACACTTTAGAGAGGTAGACTTTTCTACTGAACAAAGGTAAGAAGAACTCATGGGTCATGGTCAGTGAGTTAAACAACATCGTCTCTAGTCATTTCTCCTCTCCCATTTTCACATTTCTTTTTGTTGTTTTCATAACCCATAGTCTTAAAACAATATTAAACAAACACAAAGTTCCCTCCCTGTGTGTGTGTGTGTGTGTGTGTGTGTGTATACTGTAATCTCATGTTTTGTCCACAGAAACCAACAGGAGAGATCAGAGTCAGAGATTCTCAGTGGTCAGTCTTCCCAGAGTCATCAAACAGACCTGGACTCTCTATTCAGTGTATGTGATCCTGTTATGAACATTTGTTTTTGTTTTCCTCAAGTAAAGTTGATCTGTCAATTATTCATTATTGTGTTAATGAGAAAGCATTTATTCTCTTGCTTAACTTATTTACATGATTTATTTCAGATGCTTGAAGAGAAAATTATGACATTTGTGAAGAACGAGCTGAAGATGTTCAAGAGGATTCTTAGTCCAGAACTCCCAGAAGGCTTTGAGAGTCAGAAGCAGGATAAGGAAGTGGTGGATGCTGAAGATGAGAAGCAGGAGAGCTGTGCCAGAGAGGGGGCTCTGAAGATCACACTGCACGTCCTGAGGAAAATGAACCAGAAGGAGCTTGCTGACACACTGGAGAACTGTAAGATCTGTCTGCCTCATGTTGAATGCTGTTTTATAACATTTAAAAGCTGTAGCTAAATTACAGCTAAAGTAGCTGTGTAACTCAATGATATTGTAGCAGCCTTAACACAACACCTAGTGACCTCAACAGTAGCAGAAGGGATGTGTTGTGTTGATTAATTTAGAGACAGTGAGAGACAACATTAATAATACCATCAATAATACCAATAATAATATAATCAGTCACACCAGTCTGTAATGCATTATGAAAACATTTACACATTTATACTGTCGTGTCTTATCAAATAACTTCCTGTAATTATTATCACGCGATTAAACTGATTAATTGTTTAACTGTAATTAACTAGGAGATCGGGGCACCAAGGAAAATATTGAGATTACAAAATTATAATTTTGCTAATATAACTTTCCTATATTATAACATTATATATTATATTATATTATATTATATTATAGTATAGGCAGATTATCTTCTGGTTTAACCTGTTATGGCTAGGGGGCAGTATTTTCACGGCCGGATAAAAAACGTACCCGATTTAATCTGATTATTACTCCTGCCCAGAAACTAGAATATGCATATACTTATTAGCTTTGGATAGAAAACACTCCAAAGTTTCTAAAACTGTTTCAATGGTGTCTGTGAGTATAACAGAACTCATTTGGCAGGCCAAAACCTGAGAAGATTCCATGCAGGAAGTGCCCTGTCTGACAATTTCTTGGCCTTCTTGATTATCTCTATCCAATACAGGGGATCTCTGCTGTAACGTGACACTTCCTACGACTCCCATGGGCTCTCAGAAGGCGGCAAAAAGCTGAATCGTGGCTTTGCAGGCTCTGGCTGAAAAACATTAGCGCGTTTGGATAGTGGCTGGTACTGTGAGACTCAGGCTCGTGCACGAGTTGACTCCATGTTTTATCTTTGAACAAAAACCACCATTCCCGGTCGGAATATTATCGCTTTTTTATGAGAAAAATGGCATAAAAATTGATTTTAAACAGCGGTTGACATGCTTCGAAGTACGGTAATGGAATATTTAGACATTTTTTGTCACGAAATGCGTCGCGCGCGTGACCCTTCGTCACCCTTGGATAGTGTCTTGAACGCACGAACAAAACACCGCTATTTGGATATAACAATGGATTATTTTGAACCAAACCAACATTTGTTATTGAAGTAGCAGTCCTGGGAGTGCATTCTGACGAAGAACACCAAAGGTAATCAAACTTTTCTAATAGTAAATCGGAGTTTGGTGAAGGCTAAACTTGCTGGGTGTCTAAATAGCTAATCCTGTGATGCCGGGCTATGTACTCAGAATATTGCAAAATGTGCTTTCACCGAAAAGCTATTTTAAAATCGGACACCTCGATTGCACAAAGGAGTTCTGTATCTATAATTCTTAAAATAATTGTTATGTTTTTTGTGAACGTTTATCGTGAGTAATTTAGTAGAAGTGTTCGGTGGGAATGCTAGTTCTGAACATCACATGCTAATGTAAAAAGCTGGTTTTTGATATAAATATGAACTTGATTGAACAAAACATGCATGTATTGTATAACATAATGTTCTAGGGTTGTCATCTGATGAAGATCATCAAAGGTTAGTGCTGCATTTAGCTGTGGTTTTGTTTTTTGTGACATTATATGCTAGCTTGAAAAATGGGTGTCTGATTATTTCTGGCTGGGTACTCTGCTGACATAATCTAATGTTTTGCTTTCGCTGTAAAGCCTTTTTGAAATCGGACAGTGTGGTTAGATAAAGGAGAGTCTTGTCTTTAAAATGCTGTAAAATAGTCATATGTTTGAAAAATTGAAGTTTTTGTATTTTTGAGGAATTTGTAATTCGCGCCACGCCTATCATTGGATATTGGAGCAGGTGTTCCGCTAGCGGAACGTCTAGATGTAAGAGGTTAAATGGTGTATTTTATCTCGCGTCCAGTCTCATTCCAAACGTCGTAAATTGTTGTATCTGCACGAATCCAGCCTTTACTAAATCATCCATACATCAATTGTCTTGAAATCATTTATTTACTAAACTAAGTAATTCACAGAAAGCATACAAAAAGTAATTATCGTCACAAAGAATTAGTAGAGTAATGTGCTCTAGTGGGCTAAACAGGCATGGCTGGTGTCTTGTTAATAAACAAAGGGTCATAAAGGGTAGCTGAGGAGTCACACAGAGATCATTAATATTAACAATTGATATGCTAAGCCTTTGTACATGAACGCTCACTCATTCGGGAACAATTGTAATCAATATATATTTTCGCTCAGTGTGTCGTCGGGATCCTTGTTGGAGAGTTTTTGTCCTGTTGGAGAGTTTTTGTCCCGTTCTCTCTCTCTCTCGGTTAGAATGGATCTGTCAAAGCGACATTCATTAATGTCGTTATAGAATGGATGTTTCGTCGGTCTTCGCGTTCAATGATATAATTTCTAGCTGCAGACTATTCATTAATATCAAAGACTTGTTATTATTCTGTCAGTCTCTATAGTCTAAAAGTTAAACCACGTGGTATAGTTAACTTTCAGTAGAGGAATTGGATGGTCAAACCTTGGCTCTCTCTTCTGAGGTAAGCTGGTCTCATGAAAGAAAATCAGGGTGGGGGTTTTATACGTGAACATAGAACAGGCTTGTCACATGACGCCTGGTTCTGTCTGTGTCCCTGGGGGGCGTGCCAATGACTGATTTAAGCTTTGAACAGAAATACATTCTATCACATTAACATCAGTACATAGCATCTCAACGTATTCCAAATAGCTTTATCCTTATTAATACATTTTATACAACCATTTAGATGCAAGTCCCATAGCTGAGGCTATTAACCTCTCTGGCGCATGTGGGACGATTTCGTCCCACCTACGTAACAGCCACCTGAATTCAGTGGCGCGATTTTTGAATCGTTTGAAATACTATTACTTCAATTTCTCAAACATATGACTATTTTACAGCTATTTAAAGACAAGACTCTCCTTAATCTAACCACACTGTCCGATTTCAAAAAGGCTTTACAATGAAAGCAAAACATTAGATTATGTCAGGAGAGTGCCCAGCCAGAAATAATCAGACACCCATTTTTCAAGCTAGCATATAATGTCACATAAACCCAAACCACAGCTAAATGCAGCACTAACCTTTTATGATCTTCATCAGATGACACACCTAGGACATTATGTTATACAATACATGCATGTCTGTTCAATCAAGTTCATATTTATATCAAAAAACTGCTTTTTACATTAGCATGTGACGTTCAGAAAAAGCATACCCCCCGCAAACTTCCGGGGAATTTACTAACAGTTTGCTAAATTACTCACGATAAACGTTCACAAAAAGCATAACAATTATTTTAAGAATTATACATACATTACTCCTCTATGCACTCGATATGTCCGATTTTAAAATAGCTTTTCGGATAAGCACATTTTGCAATATTCTAAGTACATAGCCCAGCCATCACGGGCTAGCTATTTAGACACCCACCCAGTTCAGCCTTCACCAAAATCACATTTCCTATAAGAAAAATGTTCTTACCTTTCTTGTTCTTCGTCAGAATGCACTCACAGGACTTCTACTTCAATAACAAATGTAGGTTTGGTCCCAAATAATCCATCGTTATATCCAAACAGCGACGTTTTGTTCGTGAGTTCTAGACACTATCAGAATGCTACATCACGGTCTCGCGCATGGCGTGACAAAAAATGTCTAAATATTCCATTACCGTACTTCGAAGCATGTCAACCGCTGTTTAAAACCAATTTTTTATGCCATTTATCTCATAGAAAAGCGATAATATTCCGACCGGGAATCTGCAATGAGCCTAATCAGCCGAATGAAATTTCTCCACGGGGGCGAATCGTGCATGCGCCTCATTCAATGGTCCTCTGATCGGCCACTTACCAAAGGCGATAATCTGTTTCAGCCTGAGGCTGCCTCGTCATCCTTCATGTTTTTCCCGGGTTCTGAGAACCTATTGGAGCCCTGGTAATTGTCACGTTACAGCTAAGATCCTTACTTTTCAATAAACAGATGCAAGACGCACGACTCCTTGTCAGACAGGCCACTTCCTGCATGAAACCTTGTCAGGTTTTTGCCTGCCATAGGAGTTCTGTTATACTCACAGACACCATTCAAACAGTTTTAGAAACTTTAGGGTGTTTTCTATCCAAACCTGAACAATAATATGCATATTCTAGCTTCTGAGTTGGTGTAGGAGGCAGTTAAAAATGGGCACATATTTTTTCCAAAATTCTCAATACTGCCCCCTAGCCCAAACAGGTTAAATAAACAGTTTTATGGTAATATGGCTATATTGTCTCTTCTGAGTATCACACAATTGTACCAAGCGGACCAGTTCGTAGCTGGATTCTTCACCGATCTTTTAACCTTCTACAGAACATAAATGTCATTCGGTTCCCCAATTCTGTGAGTTGGAAGAATTTCCTTGTCTTTCTATGAAATCCCTCTCAGTCTCAACTGGGCCTGTTAGGCAGGACATTTCCTTTGGAATTTACGACCGCCTTGACAGGGCCTGGGTAGGGAGAGGTAGGTAGGGGGATGGTGCAAGGGGGAGGGGGTCAAATGTGCTCCCTGTTACCAGAGAGAGGCCAACGTTATGACAATACATTCAGTTAACCTCTCTGGTGCAGGTGGGACGAATTCGTCCCACCTACGTAACAGCCACTTAAATCCAGTGGCGCGATTTTTGAAACGTTTGAAATACTATTACCTCAATTTCTCAAACATATGACTATTTTACAGCTATTTAAAGACAAGACTCTCGTTAATCTAACCACACTGTCCGATTTCAAAAAGGCTTTACAACGAAAGCAAAACATTAGATTATGTCAGGAGAGTGCCCAGCCAGAAATAATCAGACACCCATTTTTCAAGCTAGCATATAATGTCACATAAACCCAAACCACAGCTAAATGCAGCACTAACCTTTTATGATCTTCATCAGATGACACACCTAGGACATTATGTTATACAATACATGCATGTCTGTTCAATCAAGTTCATATTTATATCAAAAACCAGCTTTTTACATTAGCATGTGACGTTCAGAAAAAGCATACCCCCGCAAACTTCCGGGGAATTTACTAACAGTTTGCTAAATTACTCACGATAAATGTTCACAAAAAGCGTAACAATTATTTTAAGAATTATAGATACATTACTCCTCTATGCACTCGAAATGTCCGATTTTAAAATAGCTTTTCGGATGAAGCACATTTTGCAATATTCTAAGTACATAGCCCAGCCATCACGGGCTAGCTATTTAGACACCCGGCAAGATTAGCCTTCACCAAACTCCGATTTACTATTAGAAAAGTTTGATTACCTTTCCTGTTCTTCGTCAGAATGCACTCCCAGGACTTCTACTTCAATAACAAATGTAGGTTTGGTCCCAAATAATCCATCGTTATGTTCCATCAGCGACGTTTTGTTCGTGCGTTCTAGACACTATCAGAATGCTAAATCACGGTCACGAGCATGGCACAGAACGTGACAAAAAATTTCTAAATATTCCATTACCGTACTTCGAAGCATGTCAACCGCTGTTTAAAATCAATTTTTATGCCATTTATCTCGTAGAAAAGTGATAATATTCCGACCGGGAATCTGCAATGAGCTAAACAGCCGAATGAAAATACTCCACGGGGGCGAACCGCGCACGCGCCTAATTCAATGGTCCTCTGATGCGACACTTGGAAAAGGAGATAATTTGTTTCAGCCTGAGGCTGCCTCGTCATCGTTCAGGTTTTTCCCGGGTTCTGAGAGCCTATTGGAGCCCTAGGAATTGTCACGTCACAGCTAAGATCCTTACTCTTCAATAAACAGAGACAAGAAGAACAACTCCTTGTCAGACAGGCTACTTCCTGCATGAAACCTTGTCAGGTTTTTGCCTGCCATAGGAGTTCTGTTATACTCACAGACACCATTCAAACAGCTTAGAAACTTTAGGGTGTTTTCTATCCAAACCTGAACAATAATATGCATATTCTAGCTTCTGAGATGGTGTAGGAGGCAGTTAAAAATGGGCACATATTTTTTCCAAAATTCTCAATGCTGCCCCCTAGCCCGTAGAGGTTAAGAGAATAAATGATTATAATTGAAAATGTTATAACAGTCCTACAATACTGTAGACATAAAACAGACGTAATATTAATATCCTCTTTGTTATTTCTAGATTCAGATGAGCTTGCTGTGATTTGCCAACGTGAACTCAAATCTAATCTAAAGAAGAAGTTTCAATGTGTATTTGAGGGGATCGCTAAACAAAGAAACCCAACACTTCTCAATCAGATCTACACAGAGCTCTACATTACAGAGGGTGGAATAGAAGAGGTCAATAATGAACATGAGCTGAGACAGATTGAGACAACAACCAGGAAACAAGCAAGACCAGAGACTGCAATCAAATGTAACGACATCTTCAAACCCTTAACCGGACAAGACAAATTTATCAGAACTGTGCTGACAAAGGGAGTCGCTGGCATTGGAAAAACAGTCTCTGTGCAGAAGTTCATTCTGGACTGGGCTGAAGGAAAAGCAAATCAGGATGTTCAATTTGTGTTTTCATTCCCTTTTCGGGAGCTGAATTTGATGAAAGGGGACAAAAACACTTTGATTGAACTTCTCTACCACTTCTCAATGGAAACCAAACAATCAAGAATCTCCAACTACGACAAGTACAAAGTTCTGTTCATCTTTGATGGTCTGGATGAGTGCCGACTGCCCCTAGACTTCCAGAAGAACAAGATCTGTTGTGACGTCACAGAGTCAACCTCAGTGGATGTTCTGCTGACAAATCTCATCAAGGGAAACCTGCTTCCCACTGCTCTCCTCTGGATAACTACCCGACCTGCAGCAGCCAGTAAGATCCCTTCAGGGTGTGTTGACCAGGTGACAGAGGTACAAGGGTTCAATGACCCACAGAAGGAGGAGTACTTCAGGAAGAGATTCAGTGATGAGGACCTGGCCAACAGAATCATCTTACACATAAAGACATCAAGGAGCCTCCACATCATGTGCCACATTCCAGTCTTCTGTTGGATTTCTGCAACAGTCCTTGAACACATGCTGAAACATAAGAGAGAAGAGATGCCCAAGACACTGACTGAGATGTACACACACCTTGTGGTGTTTCATACCAAACAGAAGAATGAAAAGTATCTTGGGAAAGAAGAGACAGGTCCACACTTGAATAAAAAGAGCATTCTGTCACTGGGAAAACTGGCTTTTCAACAGCTAGTGAAGGGCAATCTGATTTTCTATGAAAAAGACCTGAAAGAGGCTGGCATTGATGTCAATGAAGCCTCTGTGTACTCAGGATTGTGCACACAGATCTTTAAAGAGGAATGTGTTCTGTACCAAGACAAGGTGTACTGCTTCGTTCATCTGAGCATTCAGGAGTTTCTGGCTGCTGTGTATGTGTTCCTCTCATTCATCAACAACAATGAGAATCTCATGGACAAACAGCAAACAAAGTCCAGTATCTTTTCTCTGTTGTACAGAGACAAGTCTGAAGTTACTGTCTACAAGAGTGCTGTGGATAAAGCCTTACAAAGTGAGATGGGAAACCTGGACCTGTTCCTCCGCTTCCTTCTGGGCCTCTCACTGGAGTCCAATCAGAAGCACTTACAAGGTCTACTGACAAAGACAAGAAGCAGCTCACAGAGCCATGAAGAGACAGTCAAGTACATCAAGAAGAAGATCAGGGAGAATCCTTCTCCAGAGAGGAGCATCAATCTATTCCACTGTCTGAATGAACTGAATGACCGTTCTCTAGTGGAGGAGATCCAAAGCTACCTGAGATCAGGAAGTCTCTCAGAACCCAACCTGTCACCTGCACAGTGGTCAGCTCTGGTCTTTGTGTTGCTGACTTCAGAAAAGGAGCTGGATGTGTTTGACCTGAAGAAATTCTCCAGATCAGAGGAAACTCTTCTGAGGCTGCTGCCAGTGGTAAAAGCCTCCAGAGCTGCTCTGTGAGTAAATACAATTACATATAAGAAGTATTCATCAGGAAGAAATATTATGCTTAGAGAATAATATGTATTATAATACGTATATTGAAAAACATATTGAATAAATGCATTGATGGAAGATGAATCTATGTGTTGTTTGGGAATATGAACCAAATGCATCTACCGTTGTCCTTCTACACTACTGGTGTTAAATTAACAGTGTATTTGTGAAGTCATGATGATCTCGTTGCAGGCTGTCAGGCTGTGGAGTCACAAAGAAAGGCTGTGCTTCTCTGGTCTCTGCTCTGAAGTCAAACCCCTCACACCTGAGAGAGCTGGACCTGAGTAACAATGACCTGAAGGATTCAGGAGTGAAGCTGCTCTCTGCTGGACTGGAGGATCCACACTGTAAACTGGAGACTCTGAGGTCAGTATTCCTGTATTTGGTCAACAAGTGATAACTGTTCACCAGATCAACATGTGTTTACCAGACACACATAGTCCACATCATATGTGTTTGGACAGTGAAGCTTACAGTTTTACATGTGGTGCTATGCTCCAGCATTTTGGATTTGAGATGTTTCATATTAGTTGATAGTACAGAATGTCACTTTTATTTGAGGGTATTTTCATACATAGCTGTGTTACTGTTAAGACAGGAAAGCACTTTATGTATTTAGTTCTCCCATTTGAAGAATTTGTACGTATTCAGACAAATTGACTTACATTGTATTAAAATTGTCATAAGTTTAGTATTTAGTCCCATGTTCCATGCCTGCAGTGATTACATCAAGCTTGTGATTCTACAAACTTGTTGAATGCATTTGCAGTTTGTCTTGGTTGTGTTTTGGATTATGTTTTTCCTAATAGAAACTGAATGGTGAATAATGTCCTGTCATTTTGGAGTCACTTCACTTGTACTGTCAGTAAGAATAGAACATGTTTCTGAACACTTCTACATTCATGTGGATGCTACCATGATTATGAATAATCATGAATGAATCATTAATGATGATGAATGAGCAATTTACGGAGGCACAAAGATCAGACCCCTTCTGTTATTGGTATTATTCTGTATACTTCTGGCCCTTCTTTGGACACTGTGTTAACTAACCTCCAGACGAGCTTCAATGCCATACAACTCTCCTTCCGTGGCCTCCAACTGCTCTTAAATACAAGTAAAACTAAATGCATGCTCTTCAACCGATCGCTGCCTGCACCTGCCCGCCTGTCCAGCATCACTACTCTGGACGGTTCTGACTTAGAATATGTGGACAACTACAAATACCTGGGTGTCTGGTTAGACTGTAAACTCTCCTTCCAGACTCACTATAAGCATCTCCAATCCAAAATTAAATCTAGAATTGGCTTCCTATTTCGCAACATAGCATCCTTCACTCATGCTGCCAAACTTACCCTTATAAAACTGACCATCCTACTGATCCTTGACTTTGGCGATGTCATTTTCAAAATAGCCTCCAATACCCTACTCAATAAATTGGATGCAGTCTATCACAGTGCCATCCATTTTGTCACCAAAGCCCCATATACAGTGGGGGAAAAAAGTATTTGATCCCCTGCTGATTTTGTTCGTTTGCCCTACTGACAAAGAAAGGATCAGTCTATAATTTTAATGGTAGGTTTATTTGAACTGTGAGAGACAGAATAACAACAACAACATCCAGAAAAACTCATGTCAGAAATGTTATAAATTGATTTGCATTTTAATGAGGGAAATAAGTATTTGACCCCCTCTCAATGAGAAAGATTTCTGGCTCCCAGGTGTCTTTTAAACAAGTAACGAGCTGAGATTAGGAGCACACTCTTAAAACCTCTTTCATCTAGATGTTCCGCTAGCGGAACACCTCTCCAATATCCAATGATAGGGCGTGGCGCGAATTACAATGTCCTCAAAAATCCGAAAACTTAAATTTTTCAAACATATGACTATTTTACACCATTTTAAAGACAAGACTCTCCTTTATCTAACCACATTGTCCGATTTCAAAAAGGTTTTACAACGAAAGCAAAACATTAGATTATGTCAGGAGAGTACATTGCCAGAAATAATCTCACACCCATTTTTCAAGCTAGCATATATGTCACAAAAAAAACCCACAGCTAAATGCAGCACTAACCTTTGATGATCTTCATCAGATGATACTCCTAGGACATTATGTTATACAATACATGCATGTTTTGTTCAATCAAGTTCATATTTATATCAAAAAACAGCTTTTTACATTAGCATGTGACGTTCAGAACTAGCATACCCACCGAAACTTCAGGTGAATTTACTAAATTACTCATGATAAACGTTCACAAAAAAAATAACAATTATTTTAAGAATTATAGATACAGAACTCCTTTATGCAATCGCTATGTCCGATTTTAAAATAGCTTTTCGGTGAAAGCACATTTTGCAATATTCTGAGTAGATAGCCCGGCCATCCTGGCTAGCTATTTTGACACCCACCAAGTTTGGCACTCACCAAACTCAGATTTACTATAAGAAAAATTGGATTACCTTTGCTGTTCTTCGTTAGAATGCACTCCCAGGACTTCTAGTTAACACCCAATGTTGTTTTGGTTCCAAATAATCCATAGTTTGAAATAGCGGCGTATTCAAATAGCGGCGTTTTGTTCTTCCGTTCAAGACACTATCCGAGGGGTGACGCGCCGGCGCATATCGTGACAATTTTTTTTTAAATATTCCATTACCGTACTTCAAAGCATGTCAAATGCTGTTTAAAATCAATATTTATGCGATTTTTCTCATAAAATAGCGATAATAGTCAGACCGGGAGACGTCGTTTTCGTTCAAAGACTCAAAATGTAAAATGGACTCTTCACGTGCATGCACGCACCCATTTCATTGTTCTCAGATCGACCACTATCCAAATGCGCTACTGTTTTTCAGCCAGGGACTGCAGAGTCATCATTCAACGTTCTGGCGCCTTCTGAGAGCCTGTGGGAGTTTTAGAAAATATCACGTTACAGCAGAGATCCTCTGTTTTCGATAAAGAGGCTATAGAAGGCCAAGAAATGGTCAGAGAGGGCACTTCCTGTTTAGAATCTTCTCAGGTTTTGGCCTGCCATATGAGTTCTGTTATACTCACAGACACCATTCCAACAGTTTTAGAAACTTTAGGGTGTTTTCCATCCAAATCAAACAATTATATGCATATTCCAGTTTCTGGGCAGGAGTAATAATCAGATTAAATCGGGTACGTTTTTTATCCGGACGTGTCAATACTGCCCCCTAGCCATAACAGGTTAATGTATAAATGAATAGTTTGTTTTACTTTGAAGTTTAAGTTTTGACCAATAAGGTCGCTTGTTAAGTTGTGGCCAATGGGAGTTGACCTGGTTAACGGGAGGGAAAAAGACGTTGATGAAAGGATGGTCGTTTTACCTCAGGACGGTTGGTGAAGAAAAATTATAAAAGAAGACGACAGAACTACAACAAAACCCATAGCTACTAAGACATGAAGGGAAATACATATTTTATTTAATAAAAGAGTTGTTATAATTTAGTTAAAACTTAGTAAAGACTGAAGCTACCGTCTCGTCGTGGAGGTATTAGCCAGCCTAGAGGTTAGCCTAGAATATTATCGCTTTTTCATGAGAAAAATGGCATAAAAATTGATTTTAAACAGCGGTTGACATGCTTCGAAGTACGGTAATGGAATATTTAGACATTTTTTGTCACGAATTGCACCATGCTCGTCACCCTTATTTACCCTTCCGGATAGTGTCTTGAACGCACGAACAAAACGACGCTATTCGGATATAACGATGGATTATTTGGGACCAAACCTACATTTGTTATTGAAGTAGAAGTCCTGGGAGTGCATTCTGACGAAGAACAGGAAAGGTAAGACCATTTTTCTTATAGTAAATCTGACTCTGGTGAGTGCTAAACTTGCTGGGTGTCTAAATAGCTAGCCCTGTGATGCCGGGCTATCTACTGAGAATATTGCAAAATGTGCTTTCACCGAAAAGCTATTTTAAAATCGGACATATCGAGTGCATAGAGGAGTTCTGTATCTATAATTCTTAAAATAATTGTTATGCTTTTTGTGAACGTTTATCGTGAGTAATTTAGTAAATTCACCGGCAGTGTTCGGTGGGAATGCTAGTCACATGCTAATGTAAAAAGCTGGTTTTTGATATAAATATGAACTTGATTGAACACAACATGCATGTATTGTATAACATAATGTCCTAGGGTTGTCATCTGATGAAGATCATCAAAGGTTAGTGCTGCATTTAGCTGTGGTTTGGGTTTATGTGACATTATATGCTAGCTTGAAAAATGGGTGTCTGATTATTTCTGGCTGGGTACTCTGCTGACATAATCTAATGTTTTGCTTTCATTGTAAAGCCTTTTTGAAATCGGACAGTGTGGTTAGATTAACGAGAGTCTTGTCTTTAAAATGGTGTAAAATAGTCATATGTTTGAGAAACTGAAGTAATAGCATTTCTAAGGTATTTGAATATCGCGCCACAGGATTCAACTGGCTGTTACGTAGGTGGGACGCAAGTGTCCCACCTAGCCCATAGAGGTTAATTGTTTCAATTTAATGCAGGGGATGGTTTATCCTGATTCAATAACAGAAACCTATAATCATTTCATCTGAAGTTAATACCCTATTGTCATAACCCTAGATAGTTTACAATAGGAATTCTTATTGGAGATGTCCATCTCACCTAACATCTCATGCTGCTGAGATACTCTACAGAAGTTAATATTGTGAGAGTCATATTCAAGCCTGGTGAGAGGGTTACATTTGTTTAACCTCTATGGGACCGGCGGGACGAATTCGTCCCACCTACGTAACAGCCAGTTGAATCCTGTGGCGCGATTTTCAAAACCTTTGAAATGCTATTACTTCAATTTCTCAAACATATGACTATTTTACAGCTATTTAAAGACAAGACTCTCATTAATCTAACCACACTGTCCGATTTCAAAAAGGCTTTACAACGAAAGCAAAACATTAGATTATGTCAGCAGAGTACACAGCCAGAAATAATCAGACACCCATTTTTCAAGCTAGCATATAATGTCACAAAAACCCAGAAGACAGCTAAATGCAGCACTAACCTTTGATGATCTTCATCAGATGACACACCTAGGACATTATGTTATACAATACATGCATGTCTGTTCAATCAAGTTCATATTTATATCAAAAAACAGCTTTTTAGATTAGCATGTGACGTTCAGAAAAAGCATACCCCCCGCAAACTTCCGGGGAATTTACTAACAATTTACTAAATTACTCACGATAAACGTTCACAAAAAGCATAACAATTATTTTAAGAATTATAGATACATTACTCCTCTATGCACTCGATATGTCCGATTTTAAAATAGCTTTTCGGATGAAGCACATTTTGCAATATTCTGAGTAGATAGCCCGGCATCACAGGGCTAGCTATTTAGACACCCACCAAGTTTAGCACTCACCAAAATCACATTTACTATAACAAAAACTTTCCTGTTCTTCATCAGAATGCACTCCCAGGACATCTACTTCAATAACAAATGTAGGTTTGGTCCCAAATAATCCATAGTTATGTTCCATCAGCGACGTTTTGTTCGTGCGTTCTAGACACTATCAGAATGGTAAATCACGGTCGTGCGCATGGCGCATAACGTGACAAAAGATTTCTAAATATTTCATTACCGTACTTCGAAGCATGTCAACCGCTGTTTAAAATCAATTTTTATGCCATTATTCTCGTAAAAAAGCGATAATATTCCGACCGGGAATCTGCAATTAGGTAAACAGCCGAAGGAAAATACTGCACAGGGTCGAATCGGGCACTCGCCTAATTCCATTGTCCTCTGATGGGCCACTTGGGAAAGGCGATAATGTGTTTCAGCCTGAGGCTGCCTCGTCATCGTTCAGGTTTTTCCCGGGCTCTGAGAGCCTATTGGAGCCGTAGGAAATGTCACGTTACAGCTAAGATCCGGACTCTTCAATAAACAGAAGCAAGAACAACAACACCTTGTCAGACAGGCCACTTCCTGCATGAAATCTTCTCAGGTTTTTGCCTGCCATAGGAGTTCTGTTATACTCACAGACACCATTCAAACAGTTTTACAAACTTTAGGGTGTTTTCTATCCAAAGCCAATGATTATATGCATATTCTCGTTACTGGGCAGGAGTCGTAACCAGATTAAATTGGGTACATTTTTTATCCGGATGTGAAAATACTGCCCCCTAGCCCAAAGAAGTTAACTCCATGTGTAACTCTGTGTTGTTATATGTGTCGAACTGCTTTGCTTTATCTTGGCCAGGTGGCAATTGTAAATGAGAACTTGTTCTCAACTTGCCTACCTGGTTAAATAAAGGTGAAATAAATAAATAGGTAATGGTGAGAGGTTAGCATGTTTTGTTGTAGCCTCTTTTATTGGTAATGGTGAGAGGTTAGCATGTTTTGTTGTAGCCTCTGTTATTGGTAATGGTGAGAGGTTAGCATGTTTTGTTGTAGCCTCTGTTATTGGTAATGGTGAGAGGTTAGCATCTTTTGTTGTTGTCTCTGTTATTGGTAATGGTGAGATGTTAGCATGTTTTGTTGTAGCCTCTGTTATTGGTAATGAGGAGAGGTTAGCATGTTTTGTTGTAGCCTCTGTTATTGGTAATGGTGAGAGGTTAGCATGTTTTGTTGTAGCCTCTGTTATTGGTAATGGTGAGAGGTTAGCATGTTTTGTTGTAGCCTCTGTTATTGGTAATGGTGAGAGGTTAACATGTTTTGTTGTATCCTCTGTTATTGGTAATGGTGAGAGGTTAGCATGTTTTGTTGTAGCTTCTGTAACTTTCTCATTCATTATTATTTATGATTCATTCATGATTTTTCTTAATCATGGCATAATCAGGATGCTTTTAGTAGTGTTTAGAAACATGTTATCTACTCACTTGTAAATAAAATGACTCCAGTCACCATCTGTAATGAACACGATGGGAGACAGAGAGCTGGTTTCAAGCGCAGGACTCAGCAAGTGTTTCTTGTAAAGGACCACAGGAGAAGGCAGGTAGCTGGGTCCAGGGGCAGGCAGAAGGTCATACACAGGGGGTCCAAAAAGGCAACAGTACAGGCAGGGAAACGGCAAAAGTCATCATTAGTGAGGCAGGCAAAAACTATCATTCACGGGAGGAGTAAATTACGGGAAATGCAGCACTCCGAATAGCCTTGTGTCACAAAACAAACAACACTTCACAATGATGGGGGTGCAAAGAACTGAACTAAATAGAGTTTGATAATGACATACAGGTGTGTGAACAGGTGATCAGAATTCAGGTGACTGGGATCTGGAGAGTGAGCTGCGTTCAGGGGGGATCTACGTGTTTGAGAGTGTGAGCTGGAAGCAGACGTTACACCATCCACCATTTTAATATTGGGCAAAACATAACCCAAAACACAACCAAAACAAACTGCAAAATCAATCAACGAGTTTGAGTTACAAGCTTGATGTAGTCGCTGCGTTCAAGGAATATCGGATCAAATACTCAACTTGTGACTACTTTAAGCCACTATGAGTGAATTGGTCAGAAAACATATGACTTCTTTAAATAGGGGGACTAGATACATAAAGTGCGTTTATTTTTCTAAACTGTGAAACAGATATGTATGAAAATATCCTCAAATTAAAGGTGACATTATATACTGTCACCTCATATGAATTATTTGATCTGAAATCCAAAATGTTGGAGTTTAGAGCCACATTTAAAATGTTATCTTCACTGTCAAAATAGATATGGTGTGGACTGTATGCTCAATAAAAACTTTGATAATTTGTAATTTATAATATGATACATTAATTTCTGAATAGATATGGCAGGTTTCAGGACACTGATGTATCTGAATATGTTGAAAAAATATACTGCTACTATTTTCACCACCAAAGAACAGCAGTGTGATTTTAATATGATTTGACTCTTTGCAGGCTGTCAGGCTGTCTAGTCACAGAGGAAGGCTGTGCTTCTCTGGTCTCAGCTCTGAGGTCAAACCCCTCACACCTGAGAGAGCTGGACCTGAGCTACAATCACCCAGGAGACTCAGGAGTCAGACTGCTCTCTGCTGGACTGGAGGATCCACACTGCAGACTGGAGAAACTCAAGTATGTAGAGGGTTTATGTCAATGTTCATATCAGACATGTTCGACTTTTCAGGCTAGTTAAGACAAACATTCTTACCACCACTTGGACAAAGTTATATGCTGTGTGTGTGTGTGTGTGTGTGTGTGTGTGTGTGTGTGTGTGTGTGTGTGTGTGTGTGTGTGTGTGTGTGTGTGTGTGTGTGTGTCCAGTGTGTGTGTGTGTGTGTGTGTGTGTGTGTGTGTGTGTCCAGTGTGTGTGTGTGTCCTGTGTGTGTGTGTGTGTGTGTCCAGTGTGTGTGTGTCCAGTGTGTGTGTGTCCAGTGTGTGTGTGTGTGTGTGTGTGTGTGTGTGTGTGTGTGTGTGTGTGTGTCCAGTGTGTGTGTGTCTGTGTGTGTGTCTGTGTGTGTGTCTGTGTGTGTGTGTGTGTGTGAGTTCAGGTGTATCCCTCAATGACTGTCTGTTCTTCTGCTTACTGCTACAGTGTGGAACATGGTGGAGAGAACAGAATGAATCCTGGACTTAGAAAATGTGAGTGCTGACTGCTGTGAAGAATATGACTAAGAATAAGTCTTAATTCAAGTTAAGTCAATGACCCCCATCATTACTGACTTGGTCATATTAAATATCAGCTGTAGTTCTACAGAAGCAGAAATCAGGGACACCAACGTTTACACAGAGTTGATATGACAACGTCTGTGTGTGTGTCTGTTTGAGTGTGTGTGTAATTAATGGGAATAAGTGTGTTTTATATTACCATACAGTATAACATATGATCATTTAACAAGTCTCAAGTCACCTTAACTTCTCCTTTTGATACCTAGAAACATCTACATGGAATGAATTAGTGTAAAGTGAGTTAACATTCTAATGTGAATGATGATGATTTCTAATATTGTGTCTGGTTTCATCCATCAGATGTCTGTGATCTCACACTGGACCTAAACACAGTAAACAGACTCCTCTCTCTGTCTGAGGAGAACAGAAAGGTGACATGTAGGAGAGAGGAGCAGCCGTATCCTGATCACCCAGAGAGATTTGAGGACCTTAAACAGGTGCTGTGTAGAGAGGGTCTGACTGGGCGCTGTTACTGGGAGGTAGAGTGGAGTGGGGGAGGGGCTGTTATAGGAGTGACATATAAAGGAATCAGCAGGAGAGGAGGGGTTAAGGACTGTTGGCTTGGACACAATGACAAGTCCTGGAGTCTGTTCTGCTTCGAAGACAGTTACATTGCCTGGCATAATAAAAAATCCTCTATCATAGACGTCCCCTCCTCCAGCCCCCACAGAGTAGGAGTGTATCTGGACTGGCCAGCCGGCACTCTGTCCTTCTATAGAGCCTCCTCTGACACACTGACCCACCTGATCACATTCACCTCCACATTCACTGAGCCCCTATATCCAGGGTTTTGGGTTGATTATGTTGGCTCTTCAGTGTCCCTGAAATAATAACTGGACACACACACACACACACACACACACACTAACACACACACTAACACACACACTGGACACACACACACACACACACGCACACACTGGACACACACACACACTGGACACACACACACTGGACACACACACACTGGACACACACACACAGGCACACACACACTGGACACACACACACATGCACACACTGGACACTCACACACACACACTGGACACACACACACACACAC